>NW_023596968.1:0-32382 GCF_011947565.3 Pollicipes pollicipes
GTTCTCGGAGTGAATACCGGGAAAGCGGTACAATCTAACTGATTATTTGTTTAAAAAACAATCACATTAAGAAGTCAAAGCTTCTTAACGTGATTGTTTCACTAGCTTCATTTGACTAGCTTCAAGACTGCATTAGCACGCTATATGGCTGCAACACAACGGGAAGTGGTTATTGTGTCTCCTTATTCAAGCGACAGTGACGGTCTAAACAGGCATAATCATACGTAGACCTTGCTTACATTGGGCCGACAGCAATTTTGTTAAGCTAGCAATTCCATGGCTGCTTATCATTGGCATGATATTTTGGGAGCCCCAGATTCTTTCTGCAGCAGTTATACTCACTGGGTTCGTTGCTCTCTCGATATTATACAATTGCAGTTGCTATTTGGCTCCCAACCGTGATCATCGAGCCAATCTGTTTCAACGTGTTGTCACATGACGCGTGTTGCTGTGTTGCCGTGTGTGTTGTGTTGCTCCCAACTGTGTTGCTCCTAAAGCCAGATCCGTTAACGTTAGTTTTTCTAAAGCATGAGCCCTCTGCCTGGATAGGCACCTGTATCGCAATTGGCTAGCTGACATCGTCTGTTTTTCTCAACACCAGGGTCGCGATTCGGAAACCTTTAGTCATAGTGTCATGCGAAACACAGTTCAATTGGGTTCAAGGGCGTGTACTTGCATTCATCATTAATACTGAACCAGAAAAAAGAGAACCTGAACCAAACGCTTTGCATCCTTTGTTCTGTAGGGATGTCTTGGTGTATCTGACTTTGCTAAGCACAGATGATACAAAAACCCGGGTCCCACCATGCCGGTGGTTAGTTCCTGTTCATCGAGGAGGGATTAAGCTGTCTGTTTACATTAATACTGACTGACGTTCGCCGCGTCATGCAGCCTCACGTCACCAACGCTTTGTAGCAACCTAACTTTTCCGTAAACTGTCGTTAGCTGTCTTCGGTAAGCCAAACGATTCGCGCTTTGTCCGGGCCCGAGCCGATCTTAATGGTCAGGCGTCCAGCGCTCCCGAGGCTGCGCTGTGGGGACGGCAAAATGACCATAAGAAGCACGGTTTTCCAAATCATTCGCGGAAAACCACCCGGTCGGTGCCAGCCTCTATAGCGGTGTTCAGACTTTTTTGTTTAATGCTTGCTTGTGCTTGCTTGTAAAGCACTTTCCACTTCACCGCAGCTGACTGTCATGTCATTTGATTTTTCCAATAACTAGCCAATAAAAGTCAGGGGATAGTACAGGAAAGTTCAGCGGGTGCATATCAAATATTGATTGGAGTTTTAGCCCACGACCTCATCGCAAATAGCATCGGATATATATATATATATATATATATATATATATATATACATTGGAAGGAACCATTGCCAGAGAAATGATTGGTCAGGTCAAGCTGTAAACAATCAGACCCCTGTGATCAGTATCTACTATGTAATCATACCGTGTTCCATATCTATCATGCCGTATTAAATGCATCGCAATTCTGAAAAAATTGCAAGCAATTTCAATGGGCAAACAGCCCGCGAAAAACCACAGACCTCCCCTAAAATGTACTACTCTCTTTTAGGCCCTGTTCGAACTCCAAGCGCCCGAAGTGAGAAGCGTTGATTTGGTAGCAAGACCCCGGTTCGCCACCACACGCTGCCGGTCCGGCCCGGATAACTTGCAATATGAATTCGCTCACAGCCGAAGTCATACAGACTTTGACGCAAGCGAAAGTTCCACATGATGAGGCTGCGTCTGAGTCGGCCTCGCGCAGGCGCCGTGGGGTTAGACAGCCCGGTCTGCCAAGGCCCGGCTTGCAGGGCAGTCCCTCGGGGAACATCGAACGCGAGCAGAAGTGGCTATGGCTCGTACACGGGCGTGTGGTACGGGCTTGTCATTAGGGCGTGGGCTATATGTTAGAACAGTGTCGTTGAAACTTTGGACTTGCCAGCTTACACGCAGCTACGGTCTCATTTCGCTGGTGCTAAACTGGGATATGTAGGCCACACAAGCTCGACTGAGTGTTGTTAGTAGGTCTGCGTTCGGCCTTGCCTCCGTTGGCGTCCGCCAGCACTTTTTGCAGATTAGGAGTCGCCACACAAGCTTGGGAAGAGCCGAAGCCGCAAAGGCGGGAGTGTTTACGGCTTACGTGACTACTTTCCCTATCTCGTAGCGGCTGCGAGTGCAATAGTCGTTATGGGCCCCTCGCGATGTTGTTTCATTAGTGAGGGGACAGGCTGAAGGATTTACCACCTTGTTATGCCCATTTCCGACGACCACATCTTTGCTCCTACCACAAGATCCGGTTAGCGCACTTCTAACATGATGACAGCGATGACCCTGTTACATATATTTATACCAGTCCTATCGTCGAGTAAAAACATGAATTCCGTTTGGCCTGCGATCTCTTTGGCCCTTCTGTCAAGTCGGATCCACACAGGGGCTTTCACAGAGTTTTTCTGCCCAGTAACCCTGAAAGCTTGAATTTTGTGCAGCTTGCAGCAGGCCCCATTTCAGAAGCCTTCCGTTCGGAAAGTCATTCCTCGCGGTCCCGTGATCTCGGTACTCCCCTGTCGATCTGGGCACTATCTGTCTGTCTGTCCGATCTGGGTACTGCCCCTGTAGGATCTGGACACTGCCCTGCCCGATCTGGGCCTGCCTTTTTCTATCTGGGCCCCGGCCTGTCTTGCCTCCGGCAGGCCCTCTGCTTGTTCCGGTGGGGAGTCCGCCTGGCACGGCACGTTGTCAAACGGAGCGGCGCTGCGCCGTGTCGTCGCAACTGTTTACAGCTTGTGACGGCCTGCCAGCGGCGGCCGGTCAGTTCACTGGCGGAGACAGGCTGTCTGGCCGCTCCGGGTTGCCGTCCGGATCCGCCGCCGCCGCCTCCGCCGCCGCCGACCACAGACGGACTGCAGACGGAGCGAGGCTGGACGGCGCAGAGCAGCCGGTAAGGTGAGCGGCTGGGACCAGCTGTGACCGTCGCTGCCAAAGTCTGAGAAGCCTGATTTGCCGGAAGGTAGACGCCTACCCGGTATGTGGTGCCGGGTGCCGTGTATATTTGTCTCGTTGATTCGTAGTAGAATAAGCCTTGAGCTATGTTTGACAGAGATACAGCGACAGCTAGACCATCGGATGTGGTAAATTGCTAAATTGCCGGTAGTACTGGTGGTTGTGTAGCGGTTCAGTTGCGTGTCTCGGAAACCAGAAGTACGGTGCTTAATTCTCCGCGGTGTCCGTCCTTCTCACGTTTGCCCGTGCTTTCTGCCTCCTGCCCGTTCTTCCTGTCCTGAGAGGCAAGCGATGCCACACAGCTTCAGCAGCTAAGTGCGTCGTTAAGCCCCCAATGGCTGACTGGTAAAATGCTGAAGCTTCCTTGGATGAGGGCCCTCTGTTTGGATGATTTTTCAACGCTTTAGATTTCATTTATCGTACTTCGAATCAATTCGAAGGCGTGGCGGCATCCTTCACATATTTGTGAGTCTATCAAGGTCGCGGGAATATGTTAAAACGGCGTCCGTTTCCCCATATTGTGTCAAGACAGACACCATGTATTTGGACCTTCAACCGAGTTAATTGACAATCACAGTTTTGTGTTTAAAGCAATGCACGTACGTATGCAATTAATGCTGCTAAATCCTGTGGGGCAGTACAAATCAGGAAGAGGAATAAACATACATAAAAATGTTTACGTACGCCGTTCCTGAATAACTCCTACATTTACGTAATTCCAGTCATGACCCAGGAGGCGATCAGCATGTTCGGACCGACAATAACTTTGCCCACGCCCCGGTCAGGTCTGGGTTGCAAGCAGTATGTTTCCTCCCACGCAACACAATCACCTACGCAATATTTGGGGTTGGGCACCGATGACCGCTCTGACGCCACTTAAGATCATTCTGAGCCCATTCCAGATTCCACCGATCTTGGTGACGCCAAATGCTCGGAACGAACGCCTCCCGCGGGGTAGATCCATCGCTCCTGACTCCCCGGGGCGTGCTCTGAGTGCTGATCGACACCCTGGGGAGGGTTAGGCGACTGTGGCACCGCCTTCTGGCACCGGAAATCCGCCCGGTATAATCGGCTCCAGTCGGCCGGGTGGTGTGGTCGTCGGTCGTCGACGACGGCTCTGCCCCGCTGGCTCGCGGCAGCGCCGGGTGTTTGACCAGCATAGTGGGCCTCTCTACCGACGGGTGGCTGGCATGGCCGCGAGGTCGGGCCTCCATAGAGAGGGCGGCGGGCGAGTCGGCCTCTATAGGGCGGGGCGGGCGGGCGACGTCGGCGTCTGTAGGGGCGGCGGCGGCGGACGGGGGTGCCTCTATAGGGGCGGCGTCGGGCGAGTTGGCCTCTGTAGGGCGGCTGGTCGGTGGTGGGCGAGTCGGCCGTCTGTATGGGGCGGCGGTGGTGGGCGAGTCAGCCTCTGTAGCGGCGGCGGCGGCGGCGGTCTGTAGGGTGCGCCGGTGGTGGCCGAGTCGGCCTCTGCAGGGGCGGCGGGTGACACTGATCGCTTGTCGGCCACCGGCCCGGTCAGGACCGGGACTCGGACTGGCCAGACGGGCGTCCATACACCACTGGGCAGCGAGATCTCGTGGCGTGCTACAGAACGGGATGATGAGCTTAGGAGGGCTTCAGGATCCGCTTTTGCCGATGGTGGTTGATACGTTTGGAGGCCGAGCGCGCTGTGCCGATGAAGGGCGCCGATATTGAGGTCCAGTGGCGCGTGCCTTCTCTAGTGCCACTTCATAGACACTTCACTGGACGTAAGCCTGTCTCTAGAGCGTTATATGACGCCCGGCGCAGGGCTTCGTAGAACTGCTTCGCTCATGGGTCATCAGACATTCCACGTAGTAATCATACGGGGTGTGAAAAGACCCTGTACTAATGAAGCACGATAAGCTACATTACTGTCACTTGGAGCCTCGACATTTCAATGCTTTTCGCCGACACTTGTAAGGACACCTGGCCAATTCCAAGAAGACCCTGACTTCATCCTCGCGAGGAAGCACGAGATCCTTTTTTATGGTCCAGATTGGATGTTGTAAAATCCGCCCTTCCGTTGTTTTTGGACCGAATCAAGCACCAGCTTTCTTCACACTTAATTTTGTCATTGAGTCGTTAGGCTCGAATGCGTTTCTGTGAAAGCAGAGCCATTCATGGTGCCAAAATGTACACAGCGATTTCCGTTAAGCATGTCGTCAAATGTCATTTAAGCGAATTTGGTGCGATATGATTAGAACGCGGTCATGCCGATTTTATGGGTGACTGTACGGTAAAAAGGAACACGTCATGAGAATCACCAATCTCGTGATAAATACACCGTCGTTATGCGATGCGTTTTTTGTCATTTAAAAGTTAAAGAAATATTTAGGTTCTTCAAGATGTACAGTGGTAAAGACATAATGATATCTTATGTACTGGACTTAATAATGACGTGACCGTCAAACATGATGACATAATAATGACGTGACCGTCAAATATGATGACATTACTTACATGCAAACTATAAAATGCTGCGTTTCCTAGAAGAGCTGGTTGATAGTGGCATTGTACTTAGTTTTTGGGCCACATTCCTTATCAAACAAATTGTCACAGGATGACACATTCGTCGAATTGGTAAAACCCGAAATTATCTATAAGCTATACACCCTCGATATTCGCTTAGTGGTGCTAAGAGACATATTCATATTTGTGTATGTTTTGATGGTTCGTCCCTCCTCACTTCTTTATGGGATCACCTCATGTGCTTCCAAGACTTTTACGTTCAACGCGTTCACATCAATATTTAACGAGTTTAGGTCAATTGCTGCAATATAATTTGCATGTTCAGTTACATTCTATTACTATATTTGTGGTTTTAGGGCTGTCAACTACACAGATAAATGGCGCCCCTCATCCGATTATACTGCATAATAAAGTGATATCAGCACGCAACTTACCGATATTAATTTCAGCCCAAGCCCAGCAATGGACCCGTTGACATACACTCAGATACATGCCGATCGGAAACGATTTGAGTTGTTTTGGTTATGATGTTTTCAGATGTGAATTATATGTTGCAACAAGAACTACTTGTGCGTCGTGGGATAGGCAAAATTTGTTAGCGGTTTAAACAGCTGCCAGATTCATTACTTGTTATTATTAGATTGCAACAAAAATAAACTAATGGAAAGCCAGGTTCCTTCAGGGACCGTTATCAATGGGTTTTACGAATGCGTTGTTAAGTTCACATGAGAGCTCAAACTGCATGCATTCCATTCTCTTGCAAATATCCTCGAAGGTAATTCCAATTCCGTAGATATTTACAGTAAATTGCGGAAAAGGTAGATCACTTCCCTTTTCCAGTGAGCGAGTTAAACAGTCGGAGTTAGTTTTTGGGGACTTCGTGACTTCCCTCAAGACAGTTTTGATATGAACCGTCATAAGTTGGGGCTCATTTTACTCAGAGGTGACTCCAGGAAAGGTTTTTGGGAGGCGTGTCAGGACGAATCACAGTCCGTTTTTTGGCAAATGCGCCATTCACATTTCATTGATTAAACGCTGTCCATTTCTGCCTGCCGTGGTTTATAGCAAGGCTTATTGCATCAAAGTTGATCACATTTAGGTAATACACGGTACGCTTGAGCCGCTAGCGCTGGATCCAGCGTGTTAAACAGCGTGTTAACACGCTGCTTAACTGGATCTAGCGTGTTAACACGCTCAAAGCCGCATTGCCTAACTTTTTCCTTTCGTGAATGCGCCATTACACGCATTTGCGAAACACGATGTGTCAATAGAGAATTAAAGGTCCAGTGGTTAGTTCAAGCCATTGCGTGACAAAATCGGCTCAAAATGTTACGATATCTCCGTGAGTTTAAATTGCTCCAGACTCCCCGCATAGTTTTAATGAAATGCACCACGTAAAAAGGGATCAGCTATGCTTCATCAATGCGGTGTAGATACTTCTGATGAATCGCCCTCCATCTGCTTGAGGTACATCAGCCAGTACATATCTTGTGCGTGCACATATCCTGTGCGTATCCTGTGCGTGTGCGTACGGTATTTCTCACCCGTGCATTGCTGGTTTTCGTCCCCTAACCGCTTGATTGCAATCATAATATTACTGTGCAACCAATCTCATGACCTTTTGCAAGCTGATTTTCAATCACATTTGATGAATTTGTTTTTGAAAAGCTGCATGATCGCATTCGTCTACAGGCAAGTTTTGCCCTTAACTTTTAGCATCTTTCTCACACATGATACGCGCATTCTTTGCACAGTTGGCAGTCTGCTGCACTGTGCACCGCAGCTAGAACTCTGACAGGAATTCCCATTCATGACATCAACTAGAGCTGCCTGAACACGATTAAAACTTCACTTGTCTAGAACAGGCAGAAAAAATGTTGTTTGCATAAGCAAATTTTCAGTCGCAATTCATCCCAAAGATCTTAAACGTTCCACTTTTACATTTCGTCGTCAGCACAAGCACGCTACCTCGAAATACGCCCGCGATTCAAATATCACTACAGCATGCTCGCCTTCCCACATGGTCCGCGTTAGACCAATTATGACAAAATTATTGTTATGTAAAAAGAGGGTCCCATGCAACAATCAAACGTAGCAAAGGGCCGGAAATGTATGCCGCTGCTTTCTACGCACCTAACTTAAATCCGATGGTTTGGTAACGCAGTCTCTGCTTAAAGCCTTTAATTTAATTGACAACCGTTCGGAAATCATCCGGCTAATTGAACGGATCTGGTTTCGCCCGGGCCGAGGGGTGCTCTGATTGGCTGAGGGCGCGGCCTCGCCCCATTGGTCCATTGGTCGCCGCTGTCTCGTGGGGAATTGAATATAAGGTGCCGGAGAGGCGGCACCAGCATCGCAGTCGGCGGTGGAGCAGCACAGCGGCGACCACGAGGCGATCTCCTCCCGGAACAAGCACCGAGTGAGTCTCACGCTGCTGACCTCTCAGCGGTCAGAACACGCACGTGCCACAACCCGGAACGCGGCCTAGTGTGGACCCACCTCATATGAAACTGTCTGGTAGACGTACGTCTATTGCTGCAACGACTGTGCCTTAAACTCTACGTAAAATACTAAACAGCAGACGTCGCAGGCTTGTCCAAACAGGTTGCTAAGTGCTTGCATCCGTTCAGAGACATGTGAATGTCTGGTGACAATGACGCTCTTGGTCGTGGCCCCTGCGGTGGGTGACATACTCTGTCACATGGCTAAGCTAGTAATTTCCATCAGGACATATGCTCGCACAATATCAAAATTTACTGGATCTTGTTTATGGTCAGTGCTAACTCCCATGCCCTAAACGCTCTGCGTTTGCTGATTCTGTGTGACATGAAGTGTAGTCAGGCTCGGACATGTGCAGAACAGGTATCCCAACCGCCGGGAAATTCCTCGCAAGGGGAATACGACGGTCGCAGCGGTAACTTTGCTGTAGCTAAATCATATCTGAGTCAAGGAAAATGACCTTGCTGCCAGCCCCACAGATAGTTGCTGAATGGAGAATGATGTCACAACATGAACTGTCGTATATACCACATATACAGAGCCAAAATAATCTTCTATAGTAGCCAAAAAATCAGGGTCGATGTTTCCACAGCCACGGAGGGCTTAGATACGCGTAAGGTACCAAGAGTTTGATTCTGTGATTTAGTTTTTGTCGCCCTCATGCAATCGCTGTGCACAAAATTTATCTGGACGCACCACCCACATACATGAACTTGCCAGAATGAGAGGTGCGAATACGCACCACTTATGCTATTTTGATTTTGCTGCTTGTTTTCGAGCGTAGAAAGGCTTTGCTGTTAAAGGTTTTTGTGGTTTTTAAAGGTGAAGATACATTAAATGTTTTGGGCGACAGTTTCCGACCGCCACGTTCAAGCCTATGCTATATATCTGACCATCACTTCCACACGTAAAGGTGGACTGATGTCTTCTCCTAGACGTAAATTATATCCAAGCATTTATCAACGTTCTACACAGCTAAAATGCACACATTGTGCACCTGGGCCAGAATCATGCGCAGATTCGTGATGTTTGCCCAAACTTGACCTGGCAGGAATCGCGAACCTTGCATCTGATCCATCCCGGCGGAGTGCCTACCGTGATGGAGATCAGGCGTTGTACAGGCCGACAGACCACGGTCACCGCCATCTTGCCCCGAGCCACTGTTGCGTGACCAGACGGGCTTAACCAGGCCCACACAGAGTTCCGTTCAGTGCAGCCCAGCTCAGTGACCGCCAGCCTGCCCCAGACTGCCGGCGGTTGCCCACGTGCCGGCCATTGAGCGCTCATACACGGCCGAGAGACGGCTTGGTGTACTGCGGTACAGTCTACCAGCCCGACTTCCAAGCTCCTCTGGCAGCAGACCCTCGAGGCCGGACGCTCCATTGAACGTGCCAACGCGGCGGTGCGTGCCCTCGGCCCTGGAGGACGACCCGTATCAGGCCAAACAAGCCACTGATGTGCATAACACTCTGGAAAGTCATACGCCTGCGTTTAATCAGGGTAATTGCGTCACTTGGTTTACCTTTTGGTCTCGAATCTGGGTCGGCTGCCTGCCGCGTCAGACTTAAATGTATTTCTGGACGAAACTATTCCATCAACGCGATTGAGTGCAGTTGAGTTATTCTGATTGGCGCGGCAATATGCTTAAGGCTTGTTAGTAATATTTACGGTAAATATGGCATCAAATCGAAAGGGTACTGTGATCATGGGGTATAGGTCGCAAATACGGACGTTTTTCCTCACGTAACTACTCGCCTCTCGGTCTCACGGCTAGCTGCGCCATCTTAACAAGCTCGTTTTCAGAAACTAAAAAAGTGAAATGGGCCATTACAATTCTTAGTCTTTCAGTTCACCTAAGCTTTCGGAAGGGAAATCTGCGTTAAATTTTGATTGTTATTAGTCTTCTTTGGTTTCCGAAACATGCGATTTACTATCACTTTTTTGATAACGTCAGTACTTATGAGTTAAATCTTCCAGTTGGACTCTTTTTATTCTAAGGCTGCTATAACCTAAGATTTTGCAGGCCACCGTAAGTAAAAAATTCACCTAGTCCTATGTAAGACACCGTTTCTTGAAATATATCATTACCCGCTGCAATATTACTTATTTATGCTGCGCTAGCATGCTGTCATGGTACCTGCGCAGCGTCCACACTGGTAAGAGGATGAGAGCAGAAAACAAAACATGCGAGGGAAGGCTCGAGCTCTGACCACGCGTATCCTAATGCAATGAACTGCCATCTTGTGGACTGATGACTCCCAAAGTCACCAACACAGTGTACATTAGGAGTGCTTCCATTACGCTATATTGCCCATGGGCTTACTGATAGGCTCGTCCGTGTGGCTGCGGAAGCTTTGCTGTGTGGCCTCTCAATATGTAGTATTTTCGCTCTTGTTCTGTGCGCTCTGAATGGTCGCAATACGGCAGCTGTCTTCAAGCTGGAGACGCAATTGCTACCCTGTGGTTGAGCCAGCCAATATATGACCAGCTGTTATCTGATGGTGTATTCACAACAGTGGTATTCGGATGGCTGCGATCATTGCGTTCACTTATTTGGATCTGGAGTGTTGAGCGGCGTGACAGCACGTGACATTGCTGCTGATAAATCCCCAGGCGAAGCAGTGGACGTATTGGAGTCATTTTATCTCCGCAACTCTTCTCATTTCAGCAACCGCCGTGATGCAAGGTAGACTCGCAAGCGTAACGTGAAACAGGGCAGCGAGCTCTGTAGCACTTGCTCTTCACGGGTCATTGTCCAAACTGGCCTGGAGAGTGATGTGGAGTGATCGGTCGCTTAGCAGCTGATTAACATCATGCTGAATATTGCGTCTGGTGTTGGGCAACACTCAACCGGCCCAACTTTGCGGTTTTAGTATGTGTTCATGAGATGTTACCCCTCCCCAAAAAGAGAAAGAGCCGAAATTCGCGTTGCTGAATAAACATGAGGATGAACGCAACGGATGCTTCCCTGTCACACGGCCTCGAATCCCCCGCAAGGGCAATCTCGAAGACCTGGCATCCTCTCCTCACACCGCCTGCACGCGTCATGTCCTCCGCCCACTGGCTCTTGGGCCGGCGCCGCCTGCCTCAGCGCGCTGGCGCTGACCCGGTGACGTCGAGCGTGCGTGGCCGGCCGGGACGATTTATCGGCGCCGGCGCGGGTCTGTCGGCGTCAGCCCGGCAAACAACGCTCCTGGCGCTGTCCGGCGCCGGCGACAGGTGGATTAATGGCGCCGCTCCGGTACAGACTTGGCCAGTGAAGCGCGTCTCGGTGAGCACATCGGCCGCCGGCCACGGATTGCAAAGACGCTCACTAATGCTTGCAGATGCCGAGATTCAGTGCAGCCCGTAAGTGGTGAGCACCAGCGCTGATAGATATGGCCAATGATTTATTCATTTGGATATGACTGCCCGCAAAAGGTAAAGCTCCCGTTATTTTTATCGGAAACATTCCATACAGCTGCGGCGACAATTTATGGCCCACGTGTCCTTTCCGGGCACCTGGCATGCACCCGCTTGGGACATCTGTCTCAACTGGACATTGGCTTGCCCTAGAGCAATAACTGGACAATATTTCTGCAGCGCGACTCACATAAAGCGGAATTCTGCTACGAAAGAAAACGAACACTTTCCACAAAGTCATGATATAGCCCTTGGACATGATTCTGATTCTTTGCTTGGAAAGCAGCACACGGCACGAAAGGTCGAGTTGTTCCATAGGACGCTTGTGAGTTGACCCTCATATACCCATGCCACCTAACATTGGCCAGATCTTGGCCTGACCTTGTCACCTGACAGGGTCGCGAGCCTGCCCTGACCCTGACTTGCCTTGGTTTCAGGATCATGACTCGTCACGTGTCTGCAGTCAGCGCCTGCGCCTGGCTGGCAGCCATTGTCTGCTTCGTCTTCTGCTGGTCCTCCTGCAGCGCCGCCAGTGTGCGCCTGGAGGACGCAGAAAGGTTCGTGTGTAAGGAAAGAGTAACTGGGAGAGGTCAGGTTTCAAGTACCGGTATCGAAAGCAGAGAGCTGTCCTGTATCGGTTAAACTTCCAACCTTCAGGTCATGGTGGAATATTTTTGAGGGTGGCATTTTAAAGAGCGGTCTACAGTTGTGGGAGTGGGCTACGTTGGGTTGAATGCGAGGATTCCCACTGTGTTCACAGTCGTGTTTCTGCATTAACCATAGCCTTAATATCGTGCCGTGGCCAAGCTAAAAACAATCATAATGGATGATGTTTAATCCGGCGACTCAATTTTAGCTTGTATCTTCATCGTTTATCTTAAGTCAGTGCTGGTAAGCAGGAGCGCAGCCAGAGCCTTCGCAAGGGGGTGCGCAGGGTTGAGAGAGGACACCCCATAGTGAAAAGACCCCCCCAAATCGTCGGATATGACCCATTTGTTTTTGAGGACATGCTTATATATAATGATGCATTTTTACCTTTTCTATTTGAAATATAGGCTAGACGCTACCGCGAGATCAATTCTGCCAAAAGTTTGTAGTAAGCAAACTGTCAAAATCGCGAGTTCAGTTACTGCATGAAATAAACTGCTGGCGCTCTTTATTTTTCAATGGTCCAGTGGACTTTTTTAAACCGATAGAACTCAGAAACTTTTCAGAATTTTGTCTGGGCTTTACAGAAATAGCAAGGGTTCCGCGAATGTAGATTGAAAATCGGGATGGATCAAAAAAATTCGCAAGTGGTTCAACAATCTGTATTACTATGCCAGACCATGTATGTCTGGATATCTTCAACATTTAGTCAAAATTGATTGGTGGTACAAACTGCATAGTTTTGATCATGCGCGCTCGCGCATCTTTCAAATAAATAGCTGGACGTCAAGCGTTGCAATCTCCTTAGGTCGCGCAGCGTCGGTTTCCCAGACGTGCAGTGGTTAATGCGGGCGCGTGAACCACCAAACTTTCGCCACCCGGTGCACAGGCTCAAACGTTTTGATTTTATTTGTTTCACCAATCGATTCTGTAAAATAATGAATATTCTCAGGAAAACATGAGATGGCATTGTGCGCTTTGAATCCATTTCGACCTACTCCACTCAGCACTAATGAGACCATTTCTTTCTTTCCGGTAGAGGGGACCCCCTGAGTACAACACCACGGGGCACAGTGCTGTTCCCGGTCAAGGACTGGATACCATCCTGTCTCACCGCGTTACGTTTTCTGGCCGTCATTCTGGCGACACCGGGCGGCATCCCCTGGCCAATCCGGAAGCCCTTAGTGTAGACATCATGTCACATTGGTCTGCTCCCTGACGCAGGAGGCCTTCTGACATGCGCGGTGGACCCCGGATCGGCGCATTAACCGTCATTAACGCAACAGCATCCTTGCTCAACGCAAGTGCTCAAATAATTGGCACATAGACTCCAGTTGGGCTTAACGGACCCATGCTGGAAAAGGGTTTGAGAGCCCGCCGGCGGTAGTGGGGGCTCTGACTGGCACAGGACTCTTCTATTACCTCAATGGGAGCACTCATCATAAGCTCTTGATTTCTTCAATTGCCAGAGGACACCGACCAACGGAATTTGAATTTGAAAAACGAGAACCTCTGCCATTTGGGCTCCGCTCTTTCCCCTGATCGATTCGATGTCCCTTGTTGACACATAATGCCCTGTAAGACACCAAGGGCCCCTGAATTATACAGGAGCCCAACCGAAATACATCGCCCTGTCCCTGCTTCGGAGATGCGCCCCCAGGGCTCAGACCAACATGGAGCCGACTGTTCGTTGTTCGTGATATCCGGTTGAAATAGAAGACCGCTCCGTCTCAATGGTCCCTATCCGTGTAAAAGATCATCTCACTGAAATTTAAGATCACGATCCTATGGGCGATGGCCCTTGATGAGGCCTGCGGCCAGTCCATCGGACCCTTCAGCTATCCCATCGGCCCCTGATCTTTGGTCTGGAGAGGCCCTTCGGCCCTTCTTCGGGTCCCCTCAAATGCCGCTCCGGCTCGGGGCCACTTGCTGCCACGGGACCCTGTTCGGCACTGTGGCCCCTAACCGACACAGGAGCCCCTCATTGTGTCAGGGACCTTGAATATTGGAAATTGCGGACTCCGGCCTCGTCTCTGCTTGGGAAATGGGTCTTAAGGGCCCAGATGGACATGAAACCGACTGTTCGGTTTTCGTGGTCTCTGACCGACCTAGACACTCGCATTGTCTCAGGGGTTCCTAAAACGCTGCAAAAGGACTTCTGACTGATATTTCAGGTCCCGACGATACTGGCCACGATTCTTTATGTGACCTACAGTCAGTCCTTCGGGCCCTTATGCCCTTCTATCGAGCCTTTGATAGTCAGTTCCGGTGGATCGTCCGGGCCCCTCTTCGGGTTTCATAAGGCACTTTCCCTGGTCGTCTCGGGGCCCTTGCGAGCGCAGAGCCCTCTGTTAGGTACTGTGGGCCCCTAACAGATACAAGGCCCTCGACCAGTGTAAATCACTGGCCCCGTCTTTATGGCTGATTGGGAAGTAGGTCCTCAGGCCCACACCGACATGGCGACGACTATGTGGTACGGTGGTACCCGACAAACATATAGGCCCATATCGACGCAGGGGGTTTTCGATCGGCACAAAGGGCCCTTCGAGCGTCACTTAAGGGTTCGTCTTCGCAGGTCTGGGCTTCTGAATAAGACTCCAACCCCTCTTCATGCCCTTAAGCCCCCCCCCCCCCAACCGGGCTCTTGATCGCCGGACCGCGTGGGCCCTCCCAGGTTCTCCGCCCCTCCTCGAACACTGCCTCTGGCCGACTCGGGGCCCCTTGACAACACAGGGCCCCTGTTAGGCGCTGTGGGCCCGGAGCAGTGTAAATCGCTGGCTGCAGCTTTGTCTCTGCTTGGGAAATGAGCCATTCGCCCATGTAGCCACGGAACCGACTGCGCGTTACTGGTGGCGTCTGACCAAAATATAGGCTCTTATCGATTCAGTGGGCCCCTGATCAGAGCCTAGGGCCCTCTGGCTGGCATTTGAGTGTCCGGCCCTACGTACCATGCACTCACACTTTCTTTTCCTTTGGCTCAGAGTCCCGTGAAGCCTCATAAATGAGGGCCGATATGTCTGTAATACCATGGACTTCATTAAGTTTACTGGCTGCGTATGGTGTCCGCAGTTGGGGTAGAAACATATCCCGCAGAGCGCATATATGACCATGTGCATATGCTTCCTCTGCAATGGATTAAGTAACGGAGCACGCTCGCACATACGCGTAACGTTCATAATATGTCATTCTAGCAACATAACCTGTATCACGAGAGCCATCACAAATCACGGTGCGAAAGAATCGCTTTCATGTGCTAGATCGCATAGCGTGTCCGCTTAACGCTCAACTCTGCTCGACAGGAAATCTTGGGCGGACGACGTGGAGAACATGCAGAACGACCTCTACGTCAGCGAGCTGGTTAATCGGCTGCGCGCGCTCAACGACGCCGAAGAGACCGGTCTGGCCCAGTACGAACTAGATAGATATTTCCGAAAACACGTGCCGTTTTTCCACCTGTACAACAGAGTGCCGGCCACGCCTACTGCGGCGCGGTCCGTATACGCCGGGTAGGTCGCCAGGGCTCCAATAGATGTCGCTGCCTGCCGTCTGGCTGTTCGAGCATCGTGGCCTGGCCAAGAGAGGACATCGCAGTAGAGAACGGTAGCATTCTACCTTGGTTTTACAGACCTACCCGGCGAAATGGATAAGATGGAACGTTTTTATTTGATTGCTTATTCTCATGTGATTTGTGCATTACGTGTCGCTGTTTTGTTTTGCATGATGAATGGCGCCTTACGTGACCGATGTCTTTCGCTTCATCTTCTACTCATTCCAAGAGGGCTTCTTCATGGGTGAAAGATGTGTTAATTCAGAGAGTGTCTGATGACATCAGTGACGTTAATGCTCATTTCCATCGTCGCGTCTTTTTCGCGTGGTGATACGTTTACGCATTTCTATCATATTTAGTGATACATAAAAACAAAAAGCAGATGGCTGCCCTCAAAATATGCCGCTTCCATCTGACACTTTCCCTGTTCATAATTGATCCACAGCGATCTCCACAGCGTCTGTGAAGATCCAATCTCGTCTCTGATAGATGCCTGCTTCCCCACAGCAAGCGCGGGTTCGACTTCGGCCTGGGCCGCGGCTTCTCGGCCACGCAGGCGGCCAAGCACAAGATGGGTCTGGAGGCGGCAGCCTTCCCGGGGGGACCCGGCCGCCGGCGACGCTCCGTCGAGCAGGCGCTCCATCTGTAAACCCCCGACCTCCATATGGCGTGCCCTCCTCTGCCCCGGCGGTTCCATGTGGAACTGACGGTGCTAGTTGGAGTGTCCCCCAGCCAGCCTCGGCGGACTGGATCCGGTGGTCACGCGGGATCAGCTGACTCCGGCAGGTCGGACCGCTTGAGGTCCGTAAGCCGATCAGGAAGACACCTTGGAGTTAGCTGAAGAGGCTGAAGATAGTTTGGTCTGTGGTGGGAGCGCCTAAGCCTCAGCTGATCCCGCAGGATCAGCTGATCCCGCTGGTTCTCAAGGGCTGCTGGTCAGTCGCCTGTCCGCCGCCGGCTGATAGTTTGCTTGTTGTACGCTCACGGACGGGGCGGTCTTATCGTTCTCACTGCGCCGGAGCCACATACAGAGAGTTGTTGGTTAGAGTTGTGTAGTGTGCAGTTCACTTTGCTTCGCCCCACCTAGCGCCAATCGTAGTCGCCATACGGCATCCGAGTTTTACCTGAGTTATAGTTACCAGATGTCTGATCAGTGTTTCATCAGCATTATAGCAGAGTTGTATGACGTATCGGCCACAGAAAGTACGGTTCGAGGAAAGGAGCAGGCTCCAGTGTATTGGCACATCCAAGCGCATCCAGCAGCCTGCCAGCAGGGCAGCTAAGCGAGACCATTGGGCGTCCATCGCAGTCACGTCTGGTTGGGGCTGGCCCGAGCGCTCACGTGGGCATGGCGCCGGTCTCTAGCGACACCGACGCATGTACAGACCGGCTGGGCCACCTGTCACTCTGCCAATGGACAACTCTGTTCGATCATCCACGCGTGAGACAAATGTGTGCCGTGTTTAAGTTAAAATGGTAGTGTCGATTATTTGAAATAAATATATTTTGTTGACGATGTCTCCTGGTCACCGACTAAAGGTCAAGGCCGAGGTAAACAGCAGAACGCGAATACTAACAGCGTTGCTCTGTCCGCCACGCAGTTCCATTATACTCATCCAGTACCTCTCCCTGACATGACAATATAGGTGTCACCCAAATTCCTGCCATTTTGAATTTCTGTTTTCATGTTTAGTTGCCTTATGATTCCTGCTGGTTCAAGTTTGTGCAAGAGATGAGTACCAAGGCTCACTCGCAGCTCCCTCTGAATGACAGCGGACTGGACGTGAAGCGCATTGTCGTTGTAGCTGTGCTCATGTAAGACAGCTGAAACATGTGTGTTCACAAAGCTTTTCAAATCAAACCAGCCATAGAAGTTGGGGCGTTTGTCCCTGGCACCAGTCGCTATAAGAAGGAAGAGAACACCTTAGGATGTGACACTCGCTCCAGGGTTAATCATGGGACCACAATATCGGCAGAAATCATATCTAACAACAAAAGCTACAAAAGAATCGAACAGCTGCTGATGTCAATCATTTCAGGAATGTGTTCACGGACAGGTGTGATATTTTACGCAGTGTTGCATCACCAATATTGTTATATGTTACGCGGTGTTGCATTAGTTGCAGTTCAGCGCTGTGTGCCAAAATCATGTCGCTTGGTCTTTATGGATAGGCACGATTATACACGCCACAAAACGAAAACATATTTGCTCGAAACGGCCACCATAACCTGACATTCTTAGCCACAAACCATCTGACCAGTGCCTCCACGTTGGTTTGCAAGAACCAAACAAGTGAAGCCAAGTTTCCCCACATCTGACAACCCCCAGTCATCGGGGCTAACAGTATGCTACATAGATCTAACATGTTCAGATGTTGCGTCGATTATGCTGGGTGATTCGAAAAGCTAACCCACACATCACTGCCTCTGTCCCCGTGTTTGGTAACGCACCTTAAGTAAGTTAACAGTTTTGTGACGTCCACCTACACCGTACCGTTTGATCATCTAATTAGCTGTCCAGGTATGCCTGTTCTTGTCATGTTCCAATAAATGTGCGGCTTCTATTAAGCACTTACCCGCTGCCCTGAAAAGCTTCGGTAGCATTATTTTTCCAGCCGAATTAACACACGGCGAGGAACGTGACTTTCTCGGGGTTACTGAGCTGAGCCAAATCATCAGGTGCATTTTGCATGTCGAGTTAAGATGATTGCTTGCCTGCTGCAGGCATTGGGTTTATGGGAAATTTTGATCCATCTGAAAACCCCGAAAACTTCAGCCACCCGCAGGCTCAACAAATGTATTGAAACTGGAAATGCATTATTGATGGGGTCACAATGTGACAGTGTCGCCGTCCTTCGGCAGTCGCAATACTTTGCACGAGGCGCTGAGACTAATGTATCCGTCCCGTACGCATCAATGGTGAAGAAGGAATCCCAATAATCATAAACTTCCATTTCTAAAGACGATTTACGGTTCAACAAAATTCGTTTTTCATCAGATGCGGCACTGGCAAAGAGCGGCATTCGGCTGCAAACAAATGTGCTAACAAAAATTTCATCAAGTGCGTGGTGCCAAGAACACTTAGAGACACCGTCACGCACATCTGAGGCGCCGGCAACCTCTAAAGTTGCATAGAAACATATCCGAAAGAAGGTTAACGTCCAGACAGACGCTAAGCGCCCACTGTAAAAGACGCCACAGCGCCACTACTCACGCATACCTCTGCTGGCGGTAGTAAGCTGTGATGCAAGCGACGAACTCGTGCGCCACACTTGCGCCTGGCTGCAAGTTGGGTAACTCTAGGTATCCCGCGCCCCCGGCAGATGTCAGGCAGGACCTGATCTCCTCGATCGTGAGCTGCGACAGGAGCTTAGGCGTAACCCCGTCCGGCACCCAAAGGAGGGCGTGGCAGCGGGGTAGAGGCACATGTCAGGCGGCGCACGTGACCGGGGTGGGCGCCACTGCGACCCGGAGCGACCGCCCGCCGTCCACAGGCCAATGCAGTCTGGTGTTGGCGTTCACACATAATTTGAAATTTTGTTCGATATGTATTATCACTCGTAGCAAAATACGCACAGAAAAGGGATAGGCTTACGCTGTCCGGTGCGTGTATCCGTGCAGGATGGCGAGCCACGTCATAGTTACTGAGACAACAACCTAATACCGTCATAGTTACTGAGACTACAACCGTGGGTCAAACCACGTCTCTAAGACTGAGGCTGAGAACCGGCGAGGGGAGGGAGTCAAACTGGGACATAAGGGAGGTAGCCTGATCTGAAAATAGAATGGAATCTAGACTCTTCCGGCTACAGGATCCTACGAAAAAGCCGGTCGCTTCCACCTGGCTGGAGGCGCCGAGAAGCTGCTCTTAGCGACGAGTGTTTTCTTTCCGCGCAGCCTAGTGCTGGAACTGCCAATCGCTGGCCATCACTACCTCTTGGACAATGCATAAATTCGTCAAGAGCTTAGACCAACTGAAGAATACGGCAACGCAGGCTTTTTCTTGTCTTGTTTATTGCCATTTTTGGCATCTATACTCATCGCTTTCGTTTCGTTTCGTTTTGTTGCAGTTTACTTTCGTAACATGTGATTGACTGGGTTCAAATACCCATACGATTAACAAACAAATACCACACACTAGCAAAACTGAACAACACGACATTCCAATCCCATGCCACGTACTAGCGGTGTCAAAACAGTGGAATGTATAGAGGATCGACCCTACAAAGTTGCAGAGGCAAAAATGGCATTTAGTATTTGCTGGTGTTCAATTTTAACTTTGTAGTGATATTTTCATTTCCTTTCCTCCTGTCAAAATAGGTTCAATACTACTTTTTTCAGCTCTTTTTTCGTATTGTAGATAGTAGTCACCTGGCCTGGCAACAGCTAGTACCGATTTTGCGATCAACTATGTCCTTCAGTCCCATGCAGGGTCAGTTAAGACATTTGCCATTTCATTGGGAAATTCCGAAATTTTGGACTTAAAAGCTGAAAACTACCGTAAAGCCTTCAAAACGGGGGTCAGATATGATGATGATTTCGTTGTCTTATGATGGCAATGCTATTTGAGAAATTATAAGTGGTGAAAATGGCGCACAATATGGCGTAAAATATTATAAATCATACACAATCCATAACATATGTTAACCAGCGATTAGCGACATGACACCGGCTTGAGAACGCTGAACGACGAAAACAATTCTGTTTACTGTCGAGTTGAAGTATTCTTCCTGACTCTCATCCGGACAAGGCGAGAAAAGCGCCATGCGAGATAGGCTGGGGAGAGGGCTTGTTCGAAAAAGCTATGGTCAGGTGGATCTTGGATTTCGATATCTGTGGAGGCTATTCAAGGCAGTGCATGCGTTTTACACGTAAGCTATGTGCCAGCGGTATAGTTTTCCATCTAGTTGGGGCAAGAATGCTCTAAACCTTGTCACAGGAGTGAAAGGTGAACCTCTGTCACCGACGAAGTTTTTGTCGTCTGGAGCCAAAATATTTCAGAAAACGTTGCAGCATAACTCTAAGAACGATCCACTACAAAACAAAGACATGAAACGCAATGCGGTATAAACATCAAACTTTTTCGTTCCAGGAGTTCATGTGCACTAAAATGCTGCTGGTCATCAAACACTGAATGGTGGTTAAGACTTAACTGCTAAAGCAATCACATAAGGGCAAGCTAAACATAGCCAGCCTAGAGGTGCATAATTTCCTGTTCATTTGGAAAGGGGGATTGTGTCTCCTAACTATGATGTAGTTTCCTATTTTCAGTTGTAATTTGCAGTCATCATTTTTTATGAATCAGGATTTTAAGAGCTCAGCCCCCAAATTAATTTTAAGAAACTACACCCCTGTTCCCACCTCTGAAAAGAAGGAACGTCAAACCCGGGGATAAAAGTGCATTAAATGCAATCCGGAGGCAAGCCTCAGACATTTTTTCTCTTCCCTCCTGCCTCATCCCAACGCATTTTGCGAAACTGCATCCCTGTTGCCCTACATTTATCGACAGGAGCACCTGAAAACAGTACACTTTTGGTTTTGTGACGTTATCGTACAACCAGCTGGAAGCGTTAGTGACCATCGCTATCTTCCATAATTATTACCGATGCAGAACTCCCACTCCTGACATGATCTTCGTTAAGTAATACAAAACCAATGCAATATTGGTATCAAGAGATGTATATGACATTTTTGAAACACCTCTGGGGTCTTCATTTAGCTTTGTATGTCATGTGATGAAACTAAAAACGTTTTATCTCGCGCCTGTCCACCGATCAGGGCACTTAGCTTGGGGCGCAACGGGCAATGTGAGAGCCCTACACCAGCGGTGCTTGGCCTCTTACCCTCAAATCCGCTGTTCCTCTCAGCAGCAGGAAAGCCCGGATGAACCACTGACATCTATCTCCCCAAAATCCTCCGTTTACCTCTGAAGCTGCAGTTCACGTATCCACAAACAAGTTTCCTAGGTCTACGGCTAGGGCTGGGCTTTTTGGTGCAATTACAAAGGACACACTCCATGGTAGATCTTTAAGAAATCGTTCAGAACCTTAAAAACTGACGATTGGCTATGCTATTCAAGCCAGTCAGCTTCTCACGACATGAACACAATCAACGGCAGCCCACAGCCTTGCACTGAGCCCAATTCATTACCGCGCGGCGAGCATTCGAGCCCATCTGTCTCAAATGGCACAACGCTTTAAAACGCGGCGTACAAACTGATCACCTCCGCAATATGTTGTAGCCAGTCACGATTCTTACGACTGGTAATAAGGCCAGTTATTTGGTATGTTATGCTGCTTTGCATATGTGGTGAATCTTGACTGAAGAATCTGTGCAAAAACACTGATCTGAGGGGCACAATTGGAAAAGCACTGTGTCACCACTGATCTGTGACGTCAGCACCGATATAGTATAGTCTGAAGCATATTTATGTCACCTGCTAGAAACTATCCTGATAAAAGCTTCCGTGTTTGGCAACATCTTGTGGCTCAACTTGCCCATACAGTGAAACGCCAGCGTTTTCACTTGCGCTTTACACATGCTCACAGTGCAGACGTTAGCGAGTACAGGCCAACACTAAGCTTTGGGTTTGTCTAGCTGAAGTGGTCTGTTGTAATATGATCTGGTATGGTCTAATTTCTTTTCATTTCCGCAATTTGGTCACTACTTGGCCTGCAAATGTGTTCGTTTTTGTCACCGATGAACCTTTTTCATTTCTGCTTTGACTCTGTGACAAGCGTGGCCTAAATCCGTTTAGAAGCCCGTGTTCGCCGTATTTTAGAAATAGGTATAGCGATATTTCACCGCTCATCCCTGCCATTCATTTTACTAAATGTCATCCCTGATATGTATGAACTAGCATCACCTAGCACAGTCCAAAGTAAGGATTTGCTGTAGACCCCCGGCGGACGGATTTCCTCGACTCAACGGTGAGTTTTCGTGACTGGCTGGGCTATACATGGTTGTCCTATGAGCCATCTTCTGATCATATCTTAATCCGCTGCGACGTTTCGGAGTCGTTTAGTTTTTTATAGACGAGGCAATCAGAATTTACCCTGCAATTAGCATTTGTTGACATCTCCTGGCAAGGGAAATAGAATAGCTCGAGAGGCATGAACCGGATGTGAATTATATCATCCAACTGCATCTTTACCCAGCCGCCACGGACATGAAGCTACTTATGCACCTCAAATGGGTCTCCATATGGGTGGTCCAATGGATTGCTTTAGGTAACGAGTTGTTTAAGCTCACGTAATGCGAACATTATGCAATATTCATTCTCCAATATTGGCGACTTCTATACTCCCACTCAATTTCACTAATATCTCCCACTGGTCCACTTCTCCGGAGTGGGCCAGTGGCAGCCTTTCCGAAACCATGATAGCGCATCAGATATTCTACGCTCGGTTTGGTCACAACCCTTGAGTGACACAGTCATCCTGTTGATCCGAGGGCTCAGGGGATACAAATTGCTACCGCCTTACCCCATTCCATATAGAATTCTTCCCTCTCACGTTCACAGAATATGCCCGTTAAATATGGGGCCAACTCGCATCCTTTCGCGATACCATCCGACACACGTCAGTTTACCGCTATAGCTCGAAAATGGTGAGAGGTCAGCTCACCGCTGTCCTAAGGATGTTTACCGCACAGCTCGAAAATGGTGAGAGGTCAGCTCGTGCTGTCCTAAGGATGTTTTACCGCTACAGCTCAAAAATGGTGAGAGGTCAGCTCACGCTGTCCTAAGGATGTTTTACCGCTACAGCCGAAAATGGTGAGGTCAACTCACCGCTGTCCTAAGGATGTTTCACCGCCACAGCTCGAAAATGGTGAGAGGTCAGCTCACCGCTATCCTAAAGATGTTCGCTGCTCTTCTGGGGATGACCGCGGAATTCTCCACATTTGAGACAAGGGCTATTGAGACAATAGCCCTGACATGACACGTGACCTTGTGTCATGTCAGGCCATCGAGATATAAATGGGTATTGATGTCCTCCTCCAGGCATCAGCCGTCATTCTCGTTGCTCCTTAATGCCAGACGTGGTGAGCTATTATGTATTTGAGCCTAGATTCAGTCAATGTCTCATGATCTGATTTGTAGACCCCTGAGTTTCCAGAAGTGAAGCTAGGCCAGTTCTCTCGCATGACGTCATATGACGTGATACGTCTATAACGTCCATCTACCAATACATATATGCCGAAAAAGGAGCTGCATAATTATCATATTTTGTCAGGGTATAAGGGTGTAATGGATAGCAGGGTCATGTGTTATTGGGGCTTTACGACCGCTTAGCTGCTGGGGCTATATGGCGTCGCCTGCCTCTCACCCTAGCAGGAAGGGAGGGCACCGCGGGAATCGCACCCCGCACCTCTGGTTTCTCAGCGCGCAGTGGTTAACGCAGACGCGTTAACCACCACACTACCGGCACCCCGCAGAACAGGATCAGGTTATAGCAAGGTAAGGTGTCACGTCAGGGATGGAGGCATGCAAACGAAACACGATGACCACTGAGCGGTCCCAATGACCAAATGGCCAAATGGTCCATATGGCCCGGGTCCCGGTGAATTAGTAAGTTTTATCTTGGTGGACCGCCATTAATAGAAGCTATTTGCCTCGGGTCACATTTTGATATGAAGCTTCACTCGGATCATCCTGTGTGCTGAATATGACTAAAGCAGGGCTATTTGTCTCATTTTCACAAAAAAGATATTTTGCAGCCGAATGATTCACTACAACAAACCATTGGCCTTTGCCGCACACACGTAAAGCCATCAGACCCGCTTTAAGAAGTTTAAGATTGACTTGACGTAGTCCCACGTTAGGTCGGTTTATGTTCAACACATAGAAAGGCTATGGTGTTATTGACGTAGCATTGTGGTGCGCGCTGTTTTCGTACTGGCTAAAGATGTCGCGATTTAACATTTAAACATTTTGACTCATTTAGGTCACTTTCCTGTCGTGAGATATTATCCAATGACAGAAAACCACAAAACCAGGCACCGCTGGAGAGTTTATATAGCGCGCATGACGGTGACTTGTATCGCTTCGTTCTGACTTTCTTAGTTTTATGATGACGGGGTTTTGCCTTTATGGACTTCTCGCTATTGGCGAGGAGGTCAGGAAGCCCTGAAGGGCATGCGCTAAGACGTGCGCCTATCTTGAATGCAGTTTTCGTCTTCGTCTCCAATATGTTTCATTATCATTGGAATATCGCTTTTGCAACAGCAAGTTGACATCCTGCTGGCATGCTGCCGCGCTATGTACCAGAAACCAAAGCTGGACAGAAACGAGCCGAGATGAAGGTAACTGGAGTTGCCAATCAGGTTTTAGGACTATGCTCTTGAATTCGGACTTAAAGCCGTATTTTCAATCAGGTTCTTTTCATTCGCGACAGATTTCCAACAATTGGCATGCTGTCACATTTGCGCTTGGTCGTTTTCTTTAAAGCTACTGCACAAATTGTCGCTGTCATTCAAGTGCCAATACTGTGTTTTCTCCTCACATGGCCCATACCAGGCCAAGTTTTGCTGAATCACTGCTGCAGTAAGAGAGGGTCTTGCAAGAGGTGAATACAAGAAACGCAACAGCGGGGCAAGTCGTCTCTTTCTACGCATCAACTAGATGCCGATATTTGGGTAGAGCGATCTCTGGTTAAATCCTTTGATTTCATTCACAACCGTTCAGAAATCGTCCGGCCAATTGAACCGGTCGGGCATCGCGTAGGCAACGGCTGATTGGCTGAGGGCGTGACCTCGCCCCATTGGTCCGTCGGTCGCCGCTGTCTCGTGGGGAATTGAATATAAGGTGCCAGGGAGGCGGCACCAGCATCGCAGTCGGCGGTGGAGCAGCACAGCGCGACCACGAGGCGATCACCTCCCGGGACAAGCACCGAGTGAGTCTCACGCTGCTGACCTCTCAGCGGTCGACACGCTGAAATGCTGCCTCATTTGATCCATCTCAGATGAAAATGTGCTGGCAGACGTCCGTCTAGTGCTGCTGCGATTATGTCTAAATATCTACTTTAGGTAGCAAACAGAAGTCGGTACAGGCTTGTTATCATCAGGGGGCAGGTGTCCACAGACATTCAGTAAGATATTGATTGGTGGTGATGATGACGCTGGTCGATAGCAGCCAGACTGCCATTTCCGCTCCCGAGCGTCCGATGTGGTAATTTCCGTGAGGCACGGCCACATGTAACGTCATATTGTATCGAATGGGCTCTGTCCATGTACAATGATGACTACCGTTCATACGGTTGAACATTTGTTCATTTGTTCATAAGCCTTAGTCAAATTCCCCTTCAAGAAATTCCGTTAGGTACACGTCGTTCTGTTACATGTAACATTATCGGCTTTCTCAGTACAATGTGCTATATTTGCAAAGAGCTCAAATTTGAGCAAAGGGCTCACATTGCGCGGCAAAGTTTTAACTGAATAACGACATCTGGGCTGGAGCTTGTGACCGCAATATCATGGATAAGCTTGAGCTATCGTTTTGGTTTCCACAAAAGTAAGGTTCGGGGCCACTAGAAGCGCTCTGCACAGCCAAAATGAATATATAGCATAAAGGACCCTGACGCTGTTCGGCCAGGTACAAATTATGCACGTTATTATAACCTAACCATTTCCCGAGACTGACCTCAAAGAAACTGTGACCTTTCCATATGGTCTGGTTGGTTCCGGTTAATCCGGCTTTCATACTTTGGAAGCGAACCTTTCATCTGGAGGCAATGTTCGAGGGCCTGTCGCGCTAACGACAGTGCCTGGGGTACAGTACACTAGCACGGCTTCCGCCGGCGAGCTGCCTGTACAGCCCCTACAGTGCTTGGGGTACAGCACACTAGCACGGCTTCCACCGGCGAGCTGCATGTACAACCCCGACGCAGATTTGACCTGGTGGAGTGTGTGGTTCGAGACCTTGCAATCAATCACGCGGTAACGGGGCAGTCCTACTTTAACTTGGTCCACTTTAAAGCTTATTCTTGCTACGAAAAGCATATTAACAAACGGCCATGACACTACCCTGGCTAATGATTCTAATTATGCACGGCCGATGCAGCGCACGTCACGTAAGTACAAGATGTCCAGCGTGACACACCTTACAATCTGACCCTCAGCCGACCATATCACCTGACGCTGGTCTGACCTTGGGTTGATCTTGGCCTGCCCTTGCTGTCAGGCCCATGACTCGTCACATATCCGCTGTCAGCGCCTGCACCTGGCTAGCTGTCATCGTCTGCTTCGTCTTCTGCTTGTCCTTCGGCAGCGCCAACATGCAAATGGAGGACACCGAGAGGTGGGAAGCTCCGTGCATAAGGGGAAGGAAAGGAAGCTGGGAGAGGGCGGGCATCATGCCTTGAGTTGAGAGGCAGAGAGCGGTTCTGACGCCGCCAGGATCCTCTCAGATAACTGCATCTTTCTCGTGGTGGCACATATGATAATTGCTTTATAAGGTCAACAGCTTCACCATGGGGTTTTGATGAAACTTTACGAACAGTGTGAATACCCGTGTTATTTACTGTGAATGATTGGTTAGGTTTATTACTTTAATGTTGTGTTTGTCTTCAGCGAAACAACAAACGCTAGTCAGTTGTGGTTCTGGAACGCAAGCCATCATTGTCCCCGAACATCTAAAATTAACAATTCGGGCAATGCACTAGCTAATACGTAACGGAAGGGAAATCACGTACGGACGGTGGATGAGATGGATCATAGGTGCAACCAAGTAAGGCGGGCGGTCTCAGCCCCTTCGCCCCCCCCCCCCCCTCTTAGGCCCACAATCTGTTGGACCGTAGATGGTTCGTCGCAAAAACCTGAAAATCATTGTGATGAGATTTCACTGGGCTACGCCAAAAACATTCTGGCTGCGCTTCGAATGTGGAGATGAAACGATGCGAAGAATATGTTTTTTTCCAAGTTGCCATGTTAGCCTTGTTGTCCAGATTAACAATGTTAAATTTACTATCAGCCAAATTTGCATTCGAAATAACCACAAAGTCATAAATGCTAAATTTTGAGGCACTGGAACACCACTTAATATTCCGACAGTTCACATGATTTACACAATAATGGGTTTTGATGGAGAGAATAGTAACGTCTTATCAGCGTGTGGCACCGTGGGTAACCATAAAGAGCCCTCTTCATTTCACTCGCTACACATCTCGCATGCAATTTGGAGCTCCAAAAACGTGTTCCTCAGAGTGAATATCTGACCATTACGAGCCATTCTGGTTTGGATGTTAGATACCGCTTGTGTTGCATTACATAAGCCACAGAAAACGTTTGCACTATTGAAATGTTCATATAAAGCCACCCCTGTAATATAACCCTTTCATGAAGGACTGTGAAAATCAGCTTGCAAATGATCTCCTAAATTGCAGTTCATCGGATAAACTGCTCGTTTAAAGCCAATCTCTGCTCTGCAGGAAATCTGGGCGGACGATGTGGAGGACATTCAGAGCGACCCCTACGTCAGCGAGTGGTCAGCCGGCTGCGGGCACGCTCGACGATGCGCAGACGAACGCGTCAATATGGGCCCAGTACGAAACTAGATAGATATTTCCGAAACCAGTGCGTTTTTCCACCTGTACAACAAAGTGCCGACCACGCCTACTGCGGCGCGGTCCGTATACGCCGGGTGGGTAGGTCGCCAGGGCTTCCAAATAGATTCGCTGCCTGCCGCCTGGCTGTTCGCACATCGTGGCCTGGCCAAGAGAGGACATCGCTGTGAAGAGCGTTGCCATTCTGCTTGCCTGCTATGCCAGAGCTATGCGGCGAAATGACTAAGATGGAATGCATTCACTTTTGCTCATTGTTTAAATGGCCATCTTATGCAATATGTGCATCGCTATTTTGTTTTGACGTGATGAATAATGTCGTGGAAGACCGATGGCCTATGCTTTCATCTCCCGTTTGATTACCATATGGTCTTAATGCATGCTCAAAATATGTGAAAGCTTAGGCAACATCTTATGGCCTGAATGTCATACCTAAGCTTTTTAGTGCTTTGTCTTTCGTGTTCGGCAACAAGAACACGTAAACTTAATGTTCGCTTGTACGCAACGTAAGCCATGTACGCAAGAAACTTGAAGAGCTTCTCTCATCAAAAGTGATCGAGAAAAATCCAAAACACACGCCTGATCTCAGAATGTGCCGGACATCCACCACTCCCCCACCCCACCCCATCCCTTCATAGTTCATCGCAGCAGAGCCTCCGAGTTGACGGCGTCCGTTTCCCACAGGAAGCGGGACTGGACTTTGGCCTGGGCCGCGGCTTTTCGGCCACGCAGGCGGCCAAGCACAAGATGGGTCTGGCGGCGGCGGCCTTCCCGGGCGGACCCGGCCGCCGGCGACGCTCCGTCGAGTAAACGCTCCATCTGTAAATCCCGACCTCCATCTGGCGCGCCCTCCTCTGCCCCGGCGGCTCCATGTGGAGCTACCGGTGCCAGCTGGAGCGTCCCCCAGCCAGCCTCGGTGGACTGGATCCGGTAGTCACGTGGGATTAGCTGATTCCGGCGGGCTGGGCCGCCTCGGTTCCGTGAGCCGACAGGAAAACGTCTTTGGAGGTGGCTGAAGATGTTGAAGACGATCGATCTGTGGGGGACCGCCTTAGCCTCAGCTGATCCCACAGGATTTTTGCTGGTTGTTCGCTCACGGACGGGGACGGCCTTATCGTCTCCAGCACACCAGTACCATACGAAGAGCTGTTGAACAGGGTTGTGTGGTGTGGACCACTCACTTTGGTGCGCCCCACCTAGCGCGGAGAGTAGTCGCCATTCAACACCCCTGTTTTACTTGATCGGACGTCTCTCGTAGCCACTTAGAGTTGGGGTACTGGTCTGGATGTGGCGCCACATGGTCCTTGCGCCAGCCCATTGCGACACTGATCTTTGTCAAGACCCGTTTTGCCGCGAGCCACTCTGCCGATGGACAGCATCGTTTAAGCATCCACGTGTAAGACAAATGTGCGCCGCGTTAAAGTTGAGTGGATAATGCATTTTGCCGATGATGTCAAATACATGCACATGGTCGACACTGCTTGTTAACGGTCACGATCAACGACTTGGCAGCAAGCAGCAGAACGCGCTTGCTGACTACATCGCTCTGTCATCCATGAAGTTCCTTGATACACGT
Organism: Pollicipes pollicipes; assembly: GCF_011947565.3. NCBI lineage: Eukaryota > Metazoa > Arthropoda > Thecostraca > Pollicipedomorpha > Pollicipedidae > Pollicipes > Pollicipes pollicipes. Next base: position 29,720 of record NW_023596968.1, read on the forward strand.
AGGCCACTCTCCCTGAAATGGTGACCGCTGTGTAGTTCTTCCGTTTATCCCTCCTCTCAGTTCCTGCCATTTGAGTTTGTCCAGTAGTGAAGGCGAAGGTTCTCTGACAGCGGTGATCTTCGGACGTGGGCGAACTGGAATGTTGAAGTTCTTAACACGCTCCCTCCCAATATTATATATCTGAAATAACTATTGCTGATCGAAGGGGTTCTCGATAAGAATCAGCACACGAACGGCGCTTGTTGCCACCGCAGTAACCATGACCACCTTATTGTTGTACTGTCAGTTGATAGAACTTCGTATCAAATGCTCACATGATGACACCCTTCGCGCACCAATATGAATACGTCGAAATGTCTGCCATATTTTAGTCACAACACTGCGGTTAGCTGAGCGCATTCAGTAATGTGCTGTCAGTGGGTCATAACAATAACATAGGGGCGCCGGCCAAGTACCATGTTACGTTGCCACTTGATAGCCTCCCCATTCTGCTGTGGAACGCATCCCATGGCAGTCTCAGAGTATGCTTAGTAGCGCGTTTGAGTTGTTACCGATTACTGCTCTGTTTTGTGGCTGCTGACCTGCGACTGCTGATTGTAATAAACGGTGAACATTTCGCCAATGTCTCACTAGTCTTTGGTGAGCGGATCGGTATTGCAATTCAGAATTTCAGCTGTCAATTTGCGTTACAAAATTGAATCTTAAAATAGCTTTACTTTTAGCCTCGTTTTTTTGCAGCCACCCAGAACAATGAATAAGATTGGCTTCACTGCGAAATCCTGTAGCGAAATCGTGCAAACCTATACATGGATACAAATACTGTTAATAAATGAGGGAAATACTGTAATAAAAGATTGTCGTTAAATTAGGGCACACCATTTAAATCGTGTCTTCGTTAACTCTCACTCTGATGGAGAAGGGATGGGGTGGGGTGGAGGCTCTACGCAAACCCGTAAGGTCTTATGACAACGCCTCCCAGACACGTCGTGCAATCACACGCAAATTTTCCGCATACGTTTGCCATTTGGCCTGGCAAAATAAAAACTTAGCACCAGTCACGAGATCTTCGGACCAATCCTGTCGTGTTCCCTTCTGAGCAGTGTTATTCTTAGCTTTGAAACAGCAGGAGGCTCGTTTCGACATCCGCGGGTTAGTCGCGTTATGAAAAAAGGCGGATCAAGGCAAGGGTATGTAATAACACATATAGTACAAGTGTGAAGATGATTAGAATGCAATCAGGTATCACTGGAGTCAGACTCCACCACTCATCACGTGCTCGACGATCAAAACGCTTCAATATGCTGTTTAGCGTCTAACGTCCGACGAAAAGTGATTTCAGGCACTCCTTCCCGGTACAGGAAGCTACGGTACAAGCTTATTCAGTTCCCACCCTGGTAAGCTGCAGCTGACCGTCAGCTCTGTAGCACAGGGGCGAATTTTTTTTTCTTACCGACGAAATCTGAAACTGTCTGAATTGTCACCTGAGTTCAAATCCTTCAGAAACCGTGCAATATATCTCTAAATGCAATAAACACAAAAAGCAAAGACAAATTAATGCAATGCGCCATAACCATCAAACATTTTTGTTTCGCAAGCTCATTTGCACTAAAGTTTCGTTTGCTGGCCGTCAGACACTGAATGTTGAGATAACCTAACATAATTATCAGATAAAGGCGTGCTTAATCTAACCAGCCTAAAGGCGTGTAGTTTCCTATTCAGTTGGAGTGGGAGGGCGGGGGGGGGGGGGACGAGGCAGGGTTGTGCCTCCTAACCAGGGATGCAGCTTTCATATTTTAGCCATTGCCTTTATCCATCATTCGTCACTTATCATGATTTGGGGATTCGGCCCCCAAAACTGATTTTAAAGGACTACACCCCTGCTTCCAGCTGCGAAAAATTGCCTCAAATCTGAGGAGAAAACTGTTTTAAGTGCGTTTCTCAGGCAGGCTCAGCCATTTTCTTCCTGCACCCTCCCACTTCCACTCCCATCCTTCACCCACACATTTTGCAAAACTACATCCCTGTGGCCCTACATTTACCGATAGTATGGTTCTATAGGCACCTGAAACAATATCACTTTGATTCGTGACGTCATCGTGCAATCAGATGAAAGTGTTGGCGCCCTTCATTACCTTGGCATGATTATTGACGGCGCAGAACTCGGGGTTCTTAACACAATTCCAATTATCTGGAGTAAAACCCATATCATATTGGTGTTAACAGATGCAAACGGGATTGTTGAACACCTTTAGCACTTTCTTTCAGCTTTATATGCAATATGATAACAACTAAAAACATTTTATTTAATGCTTCTCCACCGACCAGCGCAAGTCTGAGGTGCCACGGGCACTGTGAGAGGCCTACACTAGCGATGCTCGGCCTATTACCTCAAATTTGCTGTTCCTCTCAGTAGCAAAAAGCCACGAATAAATCTTTGACATGTGTCGCTCCAACGGCCTCCGTTTATCTCTGAACCTACAGCTCAGGTATCCATGAACTACAATCCCAGATCGGCAGGGCTTTTTAACGCTGTTACCTTAACAACTGACAATTAGCTACATCCTTCTAGCCAGTCAGTTTTCTTCCCTTCTAGCCCCCAGCTTCCTTCGCCATGCTTCCCGCGTCGCGAGCAATCAAACCCATCTGCCTCAAATGGCACGACG
>NW_023596968.1:33382-119415 GCF_011947565.3 Pollicipes pollicipes
CCTCTCTCTCTCTCTCTCTCTCGCTCTCTCTCCTCTCTTCTCTCTCTCTCTCCTCTCCTCCCTCTCTTCTCTCTCGTCTCCTCTCTCTCTCTCTCTCTCTCGCTCTCTCTCTTCTCTCTCTCGCTCTCTCGTCTCTCTCTCTCTCTCTCTCTCTCGCTCTCTCTCTCGCTCTCTCCTCTCTCTCTCTCTCGCTCTCTTCTCTCTCTCTTTCTCTCTCTCTCTCTCTCTCTCTACTCTCTCTCTCTCTCTCTCTCTTCTCTCTCTCTTCCGGTCGCTTATTCAAATGCAGTCCTCAAAGCCTGGTGGTGTTTTTGTCAACATGACCTTCGAAAAGGTCAAACGAGGTCGCTGGCATCAAACCTTTTGCTTAGAATAGGTGTCTAGGTTCACGGGGCACTTGCACACGAACCTGAAGTTTGACATTGTTTGACCTTATTTGACCCTAAGGTCACGACCAGGAACTTAAAACTTTGACCCAAGTGGGTTCACGTACAGGCCAACACACCCTAACAATTGGTGTCTCTAGCTCTCTAGTTTCTGAGATCTCAAGGGGGTCAAATTGATTGTCACTCGAGCGAAGGGCAGTCCACCCGACCACCCGGGCGCGTGTTAATATGTTCGTGAGCTGTAATTAAATAAACTACGCAAGATACCATCCCTATCCTCGTATAGCCAGTGGGTGTCGACAGGCCGCTGCACATTTTGTGGAGGTGGTTGAACATGTCGGCGATGTTGTAGCGACGTTGGGGAAAATCATAAAAGCCTCAGTCGTCATCATGATATTGCTTAGGATCAAACGAGATTATTTGGAGAAGCAAATGCGTTCATGGCGCCTGGTGACGCTGTGACTCTCAGCGATTTCACCGACAATTATTCCTTCATTCTGCACGTTGTCGTCCAATGGCCGGCATTGGGAAAAATCCCAATGTATTGCTTACCCATTCATAGGCCGATGACTGGAGAATGGAACGACGCAACACCGAAGTTTTTGCACGCTATCGCGTTGTACTTAACAATATGCAGCGCACGTGTGCGCTTGTGTATAAAGCATCTGGTCAAAAACATACAGACAACTAATCACACTTTTATACCTCCTCGTTTGTGTCGTGTTTACTGCAGTATTTTCTGTTTTCTGCATGCTGCGTGTTTTGGATAGCGCGATTAATGTGTCTTGTTGACCCTTGCCTAGTTTGTGCTTTCGTCTGAGTGTTTGGGATCCAGCAATGTTTCAAATTCTATAGACTGCAGCAAGTTGCAATATTTTTCCACAACATTGCACTGGAAATCGAAAACAAATAGGTCGAATATCAGCACCCAAAAACGTGACCAAGTTATTAGCCATCTACGTACGGAGAACCCTTGAAATGTGTCAGTCTTCACTTAGACATGACTATTTGATGGAGCCTATGTGAGGCTGACAATTTAAGACTTAGAATGTGCATGGCCAAAACAATGCTAGGTAACTCTTTCAATGCTCAAGTTTTAACAGATGCTGAACTTCTCCAGACGAACATTTCTTGGCCATGTCAGTGCCATGTCACGATCTTATACATTGAAAATGGCTCTGCGCAGCCCAGGAAAATTCCGGTTCAGCCCATAGGGCTGTTGCGAAGAGTCAGCTTAGTTTGCAACATTTGATAATTAACCTGCGCCGTGCATAGCATTGACATGATGGATATTCTATCTGTCACACGTTCGAATTAAAGCCGGTGAGGGTCCCTTTCCCTGCAGAACCACAAACAGGCTGGAGCAGTGTCCCCAGAAGTACAGACCGCTCACAATACGTTCTTATTGAAACATGCGAGGAAAAGGGCATCGACAGAAGGACATCTGTCCAAACATACTGGAATAAGGTCAATAACCATATTTTGGAATGCTGCGTGGAGGAGAGCTAGTGTCTTATTTTACACAAACTGAAATGCACTTGTTCTATCCACTAAATTTTGGTGAGACGAGAACCATCGTGAAAGCAGGCTGTTATAGGTACATACATAATGGATACTCTCTCTTTCCGAATCGGTGGATAAATGCACAACAATTGCCTAAACATGGTACCTAATGGTGCATTACGCGCATAGTCCACTTTTCAGTATGCAAGAGACAAGTGTAACTGTACCCCTTCAGCTTTACAAAACAGATGCGCCTGTAAGCTTATGCAAACCGTCGGTCTTCCAAATATGATTGCTGTGGCTACGCACATGACCTTTAAAAACACGTAGTAAGCGTACTTATATGTAGGCATGTTTGGTTTAAAACGACCCCCGATTCTGCATTGGCAACCATCCTCATGTATCGTTCGATGTTCCGGGATTTTGACTTAGCGTTATCATTAAGACAAAGGGTTGTTCGTGTAAAACACTCGTATATTTGTCGATGTATGTGCATTCTTACAGATGTTGACATATCTACATTCATTGAGAACTTAATTCATTGTTGGAGAAAGATAAATGACAAAAGTAATGAGTGTTTAGTTTCAAGGATGAGAGCTGTGCATTGCTATCCTCAGAATATGTTTTAGTACGGAGAAGACAAAGGATGAGAGCTGTGCATTGCTACCTTGAAAACATATTTTAGTACGGAGAAGACAAAATTTTTGTCGCTACTTAGGTGCGTATAAAATGCACCCGTAATGAAAATACTATGAAGACACGTAGCCACGATTACATATACGGTAGCTACCGCCCACCACCTCATAACTCAAGAGTTGTGCAACAATTTGTTTGCTTGTTTATGACTGGGGAGAATCCGTTGATAAACATGTGTCCCCATATTCGGAGGCGTTTTCGGTCATAGACCACTTTCTATCTATCTACCTATCTATCTGTATATATATATATATATATATATATATATATATATATATATACATATGAATATATGTATATAAATGTATATGTGTGCGCATGTGTGTGCGTGAGTGTATATGTATACATGAATTCATATATATATATATATATATATATATATATATATATATATATATATATATATATATATATATATATGCATATATGTTCGTGTGTGTGACACTTATAACTGACAACCAAAACGCAAGTGGACAGAATCCTTGAAGTTTTTCGTGCCTGTTCCCGTATGATGACTTCCATAACTCTGCCCCCCCCCCCTCCCCCACCATTTTGGGAGGTCGACATCCATGACCTGGATGAAAGAGCAGGCAGTGAACAGCGTGGATTAAAATTGTCAGGGCAGTCAATCCAGCGGGATATCCCGCTTCAGTCAGTCTCAGTCAAGATGGTTCCACCAGTTATCCAGCGGGATATCCCGCTTCAGTCGGTCTCAGTCAAGATGGTTCCACCAGTTAATCCAGCGGGACATCCCGCTTCAGTCAGTCTCAGTCAAGATGGTTCCACCAGTTGATGTGTCTGGGAACGGAAGACATGAAATATCATTCATGGGGTGGTATCATTCACGAGGTCATTTTCTTCATTTAACAGACGTCCTTGAAGTGCGTCGTCCTGCATTTGACAGATGGGGTACCGCTGACTCTTTCAAGCGTCATGTGTAGATATAATGCACCTAACCAACAGTCGGAAAATGTAAGATGATCATGCCTTGTTTCAACCACAAGCAGGCTTGTCGCCTCTAATGTGGTGACACATGTGAAATGTTGGACAAAGTAGTTAGGAACGGGTTAATGACGTCACTCGCGGCAGCAAACTGCTAGGCGTCTCAGCCCCCCCCCCCCCCCTGATTGGTTCCAACTTATCGCACAATATTGTCAGTGATAATCAAGGGAATAACGTAAATACCGAAATCAGCTAAACTTGCTGTAGGATTCAACAATATTGGCCTTGGAAGTGGATTGGCACGGACTTATATAACCAATTTTTCTGGTAAGCCAGACCTGATCAGATTGGATCGAGATGGCCGGGAAAAAGCTGATTGGTGGGCGAGCTAGGTCTGGACGAGCTGGACAGACCGGACCGGATCTTGAAAGTTCAATCTGTTAAGTGCTCTGGTGCTACCCTGGTGAGCTGGATGCTCCCCGCCGTCCGTTTGTGGTGCGCCACAAGATCCCGGCGTCGACAGCGTCGTCGTGCCGCGCCGCCTCCCCCAGGTGCCAGAGTCGGGACAAGCGAACGACTTACGGCCACGCACGCCAGACACGAAATGCAAACGAATGGCCTTCGGAGACAAGGGCAGCGATTTTCTGCACCCTGCTCGTCATCACCGACAGCGAGGGCATTTTCCATAGCAACTCAGCATAGCAGAAGGTATCGCTGTTGTAGGCTGCGTCTACTACAATGCTGGGTTGTCTACCGAGTGGTTCTCACGTCACGTTTCTGCTGTCTCTTCTTTTAACGGCCGATGGCGAGGAAGAAACTCGATTGAATGTATGAATGCATAGCGAAGTTTCCGCTTCTGGCAAGCGTTGAAGAATGCGTTACTGGTCCTTCAAAAGACATATGTCAACAAAGCTCTGAATGCCATCACCAGCACAGGTAAAGCGGGGAAGGGGAATTTAGGAGATGGCAGAGGCACATTCATTTTTATACGTTTGTATCTTATCATGCAGCACGATATTCTATTGTTTCATGAAATTATGGCTACTTGTTTCGAGTGGGTGAGTTATTTTAGTTTCTCCTATTCATCACTGTTTATGCTGATAGATAAAAAGAAAAGCTCAAAAGCGTCCGGCCCTTTCACTTTTGGGGCCGGTCTTCCGCCCCGTTGCGGTCAGTGTCGTGTTGCTGTAGCGCAGTGTACATAGCTGCTTAAGCCGTGAAGTTGTTGACTGGGACTCCTTTTAACACATTCGGGGGCCTAATAAGGGTCATATACGGCCGATATTCTGGCGGTGGACATCTTCGTTTTCTTTGTTCGCTGTGGCTTGGTCAGACTTTGAGTCCGTTTGTTCAGAAATTACCGTTCCCGGGCTACGGAATGAAGGAGAGTGGAGCAAAGTGGGACAAGACTATATGCATCTGGGGGTGCTCCGCTCCCAAGCCTTACCCCACACATGGACTCCTCTTCGGGGTTTCTGGAGGCGCTCAGTCGGGACTCCCCTGGGGACGCTCAGTCTCACTGATCGCTGATGCATGCAGCTCGCCACAGACAAATGTGGATTGCAGGGGTTTAGTGCGAAGTGAGGATTGAGATACAAGGGGAGGAATTTTCGACAATTTGTTCTACAACAAACGGGGCGCGCTGTGCACACGCGCACCGGCTCGCGCTGCACGCCCGTCGAGCCGCTTCTGTCGCGAGGCGGACGGTGGAACGGCATGAATCGCTGGCTCGGCAGGGACATGGGCAAGCGGGCTGAGAAACCCACGGAAAGGCCACGGCAGGCCAAAAAAGGGAACAGCCGCGTGAGTGGAGCGCGGCGAGGGGGCCGATTACAGCTCTCCACGACTCAGTGCCGGCGTGGAGTGACTGAGACTTTTTGTGATGTGTCATGTCATGACACTGTGTCGCATTTGGTTACGACACGGTCACTCAGTGCCAGGCGCAGTCGACACCGCGCATCCCAATGATGCCGTTGCAAGCAACAGCTTATCCGATATCACACCGTAGGTAATTGTTACTGTCGCACAGTATCGAGCCGATGGCTATGCGTCTTTCACATGAGGTATGCAATCCAGGAAGTCGCTTTCTAAAATCGGTGGTGGGGCTGGGCCAACAAAGTTGACCTAACTGCCCCCCCCCCCCAAATCTTGATTTCTCGTCTGATTTCGGCCACTTTAATCTGCGTGCCCGATGTCGAAATCAATATGAGAAATATTTGATCAGTTCTAAAATGGCTTTGTTATTGAGGAGTGGCTTCTCATTTCAAGCCGATGTGATAGTGATGATGATATCTGTTGGTGGTAGCACTGATAGTGATTTGCTTCAGTAGGCAGTGTGGCAGCATTTCTGGGACATTTGCTGCATGTCATTGGAACAGTATACAGCATTCCTTTTGTTCGTGCGCATTAGGCGGGGGGGGGGGGGGAGGGAGTTCAGACGAGCATTGAGTGGGCTCAGGCCAGCATTAAGTGTGTGTGGGGGGCGGGGGGGCTCAGCACCCTCCAAAGTATCTAAAGTGACGTTCGTAATAAAATCTAACAACTTTGCCTTCCAATTAGCCCCTAACCTTTGCCAGGTTTACAGGCTCCGCACCTTCCGGAACGTATGGCAAGGCATGCGTATCTACCCCTTAGGAATATGCCACCCTCGCCAGCTTAACCTGCACCACTGTCTTCGGAAACGTGGGGTCGGACCAGGGGCATCACTTTATATGCTTTCGGGGGAGGGGGAGCTGAGCATCCCACCAATGCTGACTTGAGCCCCGCCCCCCCCCCCCTCCACACCTAGGTTCTCCGAGCCCCGTAATATAAGTGAGCAAGGAGGGAATACTGGGCTAAATAAATACGAAACAAGTCTCATCACTTTTGGTATACTTGACAGTAGGCACCTAAACATTTTGTACCAAACAGGACCTTGTAGGTACCTAATATTTTTGTCATGCTAACACCGTTCGTATGTAAAGCTAGCCTGCAAATGTTTGACAAGTGTTTCAAATGTAGGCGCCTGTAATGGGAAAAAGAGCAATCGACTACAATATACGGCCACTGTAAAAAGCACCAGGTGATGCATATCATATTTTGCATGTTTTCCTTACAGTGGCAAGTGCATTTGTCACATAATCGTTGTCATGGTTGTTAAACAACACGATCAGCAACAGCGCTGGTCGTAAGTGATCCCCACTATGGTTTACAAAGCTTTTTTTCTTTAAATGACATCCCACTTTAAGCCTTTCAAAAACGCAGCTCACGTTAATTTGAAATGAAAGCCATTCCTCCGCAATATAAAATTTGAATCGACGAAACGTTAAGCAGTTGTTTAATATTACATCGAGGATGCAGATTCGAGTGGTCGAAATCCCATTCGTGTAACTTTTATCCCAAATAAATAATAAGGTCAAACGAGTTTGACTGCGTTTTCTCCTCTTTATAGTGCTTTTTATGTGCACAGGGTAAAGCTGACAAGTCAAAACATGCTGCTATTAATTTCCAAGGTGTTAGTGAGTTTAACTGAGGTCATTCCGTCACATTTTAACCACATGCCTGAGGTCAAGCTAAGTGCTTCTCTCGGCCCTCACGCAGAGATCGGCTTTACAAAATGGGCGTTATGAATACTGAATTTATATACTATGGGTTTGAAGTTGATCGCTGCAGTAATGAATATGAAAAAGTACATTTGTAATATGTCATTATTCGCACCGCAGTGGACATGCGGAAACAATGTCCGCATCTTAACCCTTCCACAGCTCCACCAGGCAAAAACGAAAGCATCTTAAGCAAAGCTATCTTGTTAACCGGAATAGCACAGGTTCATTGGTGAGCTCAGAGGTACGTGGCAATATCTGTTTAAAGGGAGTATGTTGCACTTGTGGCATATTTTAAAAATCACTCCGTTGAAAGGTCCTGACCAGGTATACCTAAAAATGCCACTGGGGACTGAGACTGCAGTATCAGTAAGTAGCCTGAACAGCAATGTAATAAGTCATTGAATTTTGATCATGCCCGGACACAAGTTATGCAGTCAACGTTTCGGTACAGCACTAGACTTCATTGCTTTCGTTCCAGGATTGTATTTCCGGAATGGACAAATTTGACGCATTTAAGTAATTCAAGTGAGACATTTATGGTGGCCTCCGTAAGCATGTACGTGAGGATATCACACCAATATCATTCAAAAGAGGATGAAAACTGGCATTCGAGATGAGGATGACAAAATAAATTTGCGCTCTGTACCAACTGGTTTTTATCCCACCCTTGAACCTTTCATCGTTGCGTAACACAAAACGTAAATCTAGTGCCAGCACTACAGCACCGACCAACCGCCAATTGGTCATTGTAAACAGTCCGACGGGTGAAAGATCGAACTTAAGAAGGTCGCATACAATACAACTGCTACACAAGTGGGCCGTGTTGGACTATCGGAAGGCGGTATAACCTAATCAGCAAGAGCGCCCAGACGTAAAAGACCGGTTTGGGCCTGAATGTTGATAGCACAAAAAGCTGGCCCACATCGCACTTAGCTCCGTCAACACCGCGTATTCAGGATACGAGCCGCCGGGTAGCCGCGCGTCCTTTTACGTCTTGTGACGGCTTCGACCGCGGCGCAGCGCTCACCATTTAGTTCGCGGTCACCATGTTTGCTAACGACGCGATGCATGCTTTTGCAAAGAGCCCACATTGCAAGTGGTCGGCCACGTGCCGCCTTTCTTCGGCGCTGAGTTGAAGTGGCTTTCGGGCTCCCACCAGCGGCGCGTGGAATCCCACGCGCCCAGTGCGGCCCGGGGATTCCACCGGAGCCTGCTAAGTGATCTCCGGTTGCGCCTGTGTCCGCCCACGTGGCCCCCGAGCATCAGACCTCGCAGCTGGCGGGTCGCGCTCCTGAACTACAGGTGACGAGCTCCGCACAGCTGTGGACCGCGGTGGGAACGGCTGTCACCGCAGCGGGGACGTCTAGCCACTGGGCTCTCCCAGCTCCAGCTCGGACGGGCGGAACGGCTCTGACGTCATGACGAAGCTGCGAGTCTGGAGGGCAGCTGCTGCCCTTGCAATCCATCCAGGAGCTCAAGACAGCCCGATGACTTGGCCAACTCGAGTCTTGCTCCGCCTGCTGCAGATTGCCGGCATGTCCGGGGGAGACAGCTGGATGTCGCGGCTGTACGCTGTTCTTGTCTGGGGCCTGCTTACGGTGGGGATGTGGTTTCAGTTCACGTTTATATGGAGCAGCGGTCTTGCAGCGCTGGAGGCTACCGGTTCGCTGATCCAGGCATTTGCTGTCTCAGGGTTTTTCGGGACGCCGATCCTCCTCCAGTGGCCGGCGTTGACCATCTCCCTCTTGTGGGGTCGTCAACGCTTCAACTTGCACCTGGTCGAGGTCAATGCCCTGCTGGACGAAATTGCAAAGCTACCGCGCCGAAGGTCAAGTCTCCGCAAGGATATATCAACAGCCATCATTCAATTGGTAGTGCTGTTCTTTGTGGTGGTCACGACGCTGGGAATGGTGTTGCTTAACCCACATACCCTTAACAAATGTCACACGGAGTTTCAAGCATGCGTTGCAGTAATTTTGGGACGTTTAGGGCACGGGCTATTTAACGTCTGTTTCCAACTGATCACGTTTAAGTTTGTCCTCGTCGGCGATGTACTCGGTCACGGCTTCAAGGTCGTAAATTCGGAACTGAAAGCCTTAGCCGCCGGTGAGCATTTGCCAGATGGCGTCAAGCTCGAGGCGATCGCACGCATACAGATGCGTCTTTCGCAGCGTTTTTCCCAGCTCACGGAGAGCATGAAGATGGAGCTCATTTTTACAATTGGCTTCGGCATTGCTGCACAGGTATCTACTTTTCTCTCCTTCGTCCCGGTATATCTCAACGGCTTCCCTGCCGCTGAGCTGTTCTGGATAATGGCGCTGCTGTTCCAGAGTTCTGTCACCCTTGCGCTGCCCTGTGAGGCGTGCCAGTCTATCCTGGATCTAGTCGGCGGGAGTCGCGACGTGATGCTCGAGGTTGGCTGGAAGCGGCCCGAGCTCGCTCGCGAAGCGGCTCAGATCCAGGAGGCGCTGCGACGCGACCTGGACACCGTCGGTGATCTGGGTCTGCTCCGCTTACAACGCTCCACCCTGGTCAGCATCACCTCCACCATCCTAACCTACGTGATCGTGATGGCACAGTTCATGTACTCGCAATAGATGATGCTGAAAGCGCTTTGCCCAACACATGCGTGGCGAATAGCACACAGGTTTAGGTCTACTCTTGCCCGGATCGGCTGAAGCACTACCGTGAAAGCTGACAAGTTAACTGGCTTTGACATAAGAAAGGAACGCCTCCCGCCCCTGGTCCTCCGGCATAATATCACACAAGAGAGCGCTTAAAACCAACCTTGTCCTCCAGCGAGCGCGCTGCGCCGAGCTCGAACCATCTTGAAAATTGTTTAGATCCGAATCCCGGATGACCCCAAACACAAATATAGCAGCAGTGCACTGCACCCAAACGCGTGTGTCGTCCAATGGACAACCACGTGGTCTGCCATTATTTGTGAGTGCGTTCGATGCACAGATGGCTTTCGCGAGGGTGGCTTCAGTGAGGTCGCTGGCTACGTCGGCAGTGTGCGTGCGTACTTCGTATTACCAACCGACGTCACGCGCTAAAACCCCAAGTAGCGTGCTTGTTTTCTCCCTCGGTCCGACCCGTCGGACGTCTACCACAGAACATTGTCACATTACTGTCTTGTCGAAACTATCACGGCGTCACTTTTACTTTCAAGATGTCTACGCTCAAAAGTTCCACGCCAGGAAAACCCGGCAGGCAAAACCTGCGTTTGATTTGTGACATCACTGCTACATGTCAAAGAGTTCACTCGACATTGTTTCTCCTGACGTAACTTCCAAAGCTATAAGTTCTAAGCGAAAAATTCACGCATATAAACGAAGCTCCCACAGCACCACAGCGGTTGTAATCGTCAAAGCTGATTGTAATCTTCTGCTAGTTAGTGCCACTGGACTACCCTGCTTTAACCTGGCCCGGCTCAACCTTGCGGGCTTGAGCCCCAATTCAACCTCTTGTTCAAGTGTGCTTCTATGGTCAGCACCCTTGTTTTGTTTTGTCAGCACCGCGCCTTGTTTTGTCTTGTTTTGACTGTAAGTTTGGTCGGTGTCAATTCTGATGTTCAGCAGAGGTGTCACTCAAAACGCTAGCAGCATTCCCGCTGGATAAGGGCATTATGAGCAAATGCTCTGCTTTGAAGTTGTGATCGTAGGCATTGGCTCCATGAGTGTCATTGTGTGACAAGTGAACTGGCGATTGCGGTGAGCCTGCCAGTGTCACCAGGTTAGCGCGCTGTGATGCGGCAGCCCGCGTCGCGAACGAGTCAACATCCGCCGGAGGCTCGGATTTGTGTCTGTCTGTGGAGTCGCGAACGAGTCAACACCCGCCGGAGGTTCGGATTTGTGTCTGTCTGTGGCGTCGCAAACGAGTCAACACCCGCCGGAGGTTCGGATTTGTGTCTGTCTGTATAGTCGTGTTGCACAATAAACGGAGGCTACGAGTTGGTTCGTTGCTCTAAAATATGGTATTGCCTGCTGCACCACGCGACCACGAAACCCATCAAGCGTAGACTCACTGCATTCAGTTTATTTTTAACCTGCAGCAGCCTTAACAGCTTTCGAGAATTTCTCAGGGCGACATTCTGTTTCCAACTCGCCTTATTTTGGCTTTGACCTTATTAATCCGATTTTTGTTCTGTCCCTTCGTCATCCGAATGTGAGAAAGCTGTTCTGTATTAAGCATATATGTCACAGATGTGTCATTAATCTCAGTCAGTATCTTTGATACTAAATTTACTTTGAGTCCGCCTACATCCTCGATGCAAACTGAGGTGACTTCTGGCAAACACGTTTATACTCACGACCGGTGACGATGCCATCATTGGCTTTTGCGCTTATTTGCGCTTTCAAATGTGCAATATAACATAAAGACATCAGTTAAAGTGCAATTCGTTCAAAGCACTACTACCATGTTTGAGGCTTTGTGTCTCACCGATTGTCAAGACCATTTGGAGACGGTGTGTCTTTATTAGGTGCACCATGTGAGATACCGTGGTGGCGTGGCATTGACTCGAACCCAAGACCGTCATGTCTAGAATCGAGTACCGTAAGCAATCTCCCACCACTGACTCCCGTCTCGTGGCTGTGTTGACTTTTTGAGCATGGCTCAAATGACAAAAGAGTTTTTCTGCCACTTTTTTGACTTATTCTTTACTTTTGCACATATATACTCTTTCCTGTTTATGCGATCTGGCATCGAGAAAAGTCTTACACTGTCGTGAATTTCGGATGCAGAAGTGTTCAGGATATGCAGAGCCTGGCAACTGGGTGTCATCAGCGTGTGTGAAGCATATATGAACAGCGGGTGTAGGGTATGGAATGGCAGGTCGTTTGTGAAGCTGCTTAAAAGCATGGAGCCAACCGGGTAGACCTGAAAAACACCGTGAGACAAGAGGAGGAATATGGAGCCACCTTTCATCACCTGCCGCCGGCCACCAGTGAGGGGCAGGAGCCACCTCGGTCGACACCACAACACAGGAGCTCCGTCAGGAGAACACCATGGTCAACGCGGTAAAACACAGGGGAGTGGTCTGCTCCAGTGACTCGCCATTTGCGCCACGCGTGGCTCACCTCACACCCATGGGTCTTCAGAGAAGCTTTGTTCACGCTTTGGGGGTATTCGGTCTGGTAACAATCTCAGACAACGGCATCCCAGACGTCCGATTTTAATCTGTCCTCGGAAATGGCGCAGGAGATCCCTTTACAGGAGCATCGGAGCAGCAGGCAATCTGCTCAATATCTGATAGGACCATTCCGGCATGTTGGTCACGGAGACATAGCGGAGGCTGAAGGTCATATCCCCAGGGAAAACGCCCTGGTGAACTGGTGCCCGATCACCAGTGTGAATTCTACGGCCCGCAAAGGGATGGTGTCGGTGCATCGAGCCTACCTCTGCCGTGCCGCAGCATCCCTGTCTTACTTTCCCTCTCAGTCAGTCACTTAGGGCACATACAGGATGGGGCCCCGCCCACATATATATATTAAGGGGACTGCAAAATCGATTCCGGGCCCCTCCGTGCAGCATACATCCGAAGACTTATACTTCCGTTCATTAAATCCGCATAAATAGTGAGGCAGTGACATGCTAGTAATGATACGTAAAACCAATGCATCACCGCATTATAACTGAAGGTAAAGAATCACATGCAGCTCGTCATTTCACATGATCTCATCTCATATCACAAAACAACGTCCGAACATATACAGACGCAGTCGCAATATATACATACATACATACATACATACATACATATATATATATATATATATATATATATATATATATATATTATATATATATATATATATATATATATATATATATATATATATATATATATATATATATATATGTGTGTGTGTGTGTGTGTGTGTGTGTGTGTGTGTGTGTGTGTGTGTGTGTGTGTGTGTGTGTGTGTGTGTGTGGTGTGTGCGTGCGTGCGTGCGTGCGTGCGTGCGTGCGTGCGTGCGTGCGTGCGTGCGTGCGTGCGTGCGTGCGTGCGTGCGTGTGTGATAAAATAGGCCAAACAGCCAAACCAAAGTCTGTACAGTTATATACATTGAACGGCTAAATTCAAAGTACAAATAAATGCAACTTGCAACGTCCCTGATCTATGTCAAGATACAGTCGGGCCATCGCTGCCAGGGAAGGCAATTCCGTTGAAATCCTTCAATATATTTATTGTAACCATTTAATATGATGCGACAAAGGAGTGCTAGACGACCTGATGCAAGTTTGAGATGACTTTTTAAGCAATTAGGCTACCAAAATTGGGACTACAATGAAATCCATTGTCATTGAGTCAGGTAGAAAGGTCAGATCAAGGTCAAACCAATCTGCTTTGCTCTTGGAAAACTTATTTGTGAAGTAGCTATTGATGTTCGTTTTAAACTCCTGAATCACAACGATATCAGGTTTTTTTTTATCTTACGAGGGTTAAGGGAGGTTACTGAACAAAAATGACCTCGATCAAACTTTTGCTGTTAAAATCATGTTGCATACGGTAATACTTGGTGCCGATTGTAAAGAAAAACATACCATGATAATAGTTTTAATAATTCCGATGACTTTTGGTGCTTTTCCCCCTAAGGTCAAAGGCTACCGACGTATTATGATTGCCGGTCACAATTTTTTATAAGGGGCCTCTAGGCTAAGGCTGGTCACGTTAGCAGATCTGAGGGCACTTCGGACACTGATCTGTAGTTTGACCTTGTTTGAGCATGTTTACTCCCTAGGTCGGAGCCTGGGGATCTCAAAACAGGACCCAAGTAAGTTAACGTAGAGTCCTACCCACCCTGTGAATTTCTTGTCTATTACTCTCCTAGTTTTTTATATTTTGGGTGTCAAATTGATCCGCCACCCAACTCGAGCGCGTCGCATTCAATTGGCCATCCGAGCGCGTGTCAAAGACATCTTCCTGGAAAAGTGCTCGCATCCCAACCCATTTAGATCCCTTAGTGCTACCACACCACCCCAAAGGATGTCACGGGCACTAAAATTACTTGCCAATCAGTTTGGTATACTGTTAGCACTCAGCGTTGTCTGCTTGATGGGCGCACGCGCGGGGCCAACCAAAACCCACCGCTAACCCTATCGCAAACGCTACCAAAAACCCTATCAGTTCTTGTGAGAATTGCAACATTTTTTGTGCGTGTTAACATGAATACGACACATTTTTCCTTAAAGCGATTTGAGAGATTTATTGTCATGTATGATGATTGCCGAGCATGTTTTGTCATGGAGATGGCATTTTTATGGTAATGCAGACGCTTTTCTGCGGGCTGTCACTTTGATAAGTGACATAAGCATCTAGATATATAACATAAATTGGAGCTATGCCACATAATTTACACAGCAGGATAAAGATGGATCACGTCAGCCTGAAAGCTGGAGAGATCTGAACCGGTATGTACGGGACAGGCACGGTCACCGTCCCAAATGAAGGGCGCACGGGCGCTCTTTCGTCTCCCTCTCGTTACACAAACGGGTTGAACGTGCCTCATACCTGAAAACCACACGAGTCCTGGAACCTTTCACAAAAGACCCACTTATTGTCCAAGGGTAAACACTGTTGACGTTATCATCTTCAACTGCTTAGGGACTGACGCAGCCGCGAACAGCATTCCGCCCTTCTAGTCAAATCATAATGGCTGCAATCGGCACAACACCCCCGCGTGGTGTGCTCCACAATTTCGCTGCTTCCCATTTGCGCCGCGGAAATGCAGCCATTTCTGTGCGTCTTGGTTGGGTCACACATCCTCAGCTATCTTATCTCCCAGCCGCGACAGCCTTCAAGGTGACGGCCGCCCAGGGCCGCTGCCTCTCCAAACGGCTTGTCTTTGTCCTCCGCTGGGTGCACCGTAAATCACATCAACAACACCCAATTATGGTACGCATCTTGGCTAAGCGCTACAACAGCCTAAATTATCTTGCGTATGCTTGGGACTAACCAAAGTGTCATATCCGAGCCATAAACGCCGGTGAGACTCGCCATAAAAGGGTTCATTGCCTTCGGGTTTGCTCGAGGCTGTCGGGGCCGTTATGCATTTTTATGCGCATTTTTCAACATCATCGGAGCAAGCGTTGACAGACTCATCGTACGTAACTTTCTGACGCCTTTTCCCATAGCTCTCGAAGGGGGCTTTTCCTTATCAGTCTACCGATTTATTGTCCTAACTTGCTCCATTGACAATCAACCGGCGCCCGCCAAACACAACTCCCTGTGGTGGGGCCTAACAAGCGATACATCAGGCATCGCCAAGGATGAGCGACCTCGGACTGCACGTGCAGATGAGGTTGTAGCAGGTGATTAAATCTAGTGAGCCACACAGGTTGACAGCCTCTTGGGTGGTTAGTTCCCTCAGCGATGATGCAAGGCTTCTACTGAACGGGCTCGTCTCTGAACTACGTGTCCATCAGATTTCGCCGACTGAAACGCAGTATAAACATCTACTGAGGCGAGACCTAGACACGATATGAGAAGATTGGAAAGGCCGGAGCGTGGATGATTCATTGGCCTGGATAATGCCAGATCAAAGGGACCGACCTTTGCGTTTACAGAGCAATCCAAACACTTCAAATGAACACCATAAAATCGTCGTTGTAACAAAACTAGGTTCTCGGAGTGAATACCGGGAAAGCGGTACAATCTAACTGATTATTTGTTTAAAAAACAATCACATTAAGAAGTCAAAGCTTCTTAACGTGATTGTTTCACTAGCTTCATTTGACTAGCTTCAAGACTGCATTAGCACGCTATATGGCTGCAACACAACGGGAAGTGGTTATTGTGTCTCCTTATTCAAGCGACAGTGACGGTCTAAACAGGCATAATCATACGTAAGACCTTGCTTACATTGGGCCGACAGCAATTTTGTTAAGCTAGCAATTCCATGGCTGCTTATCATTGGCATGATATTTTGGGAGCCCCAGATTCTTTCTGCAGCAGTTATACTCACTGGGTTCGTTGCTCTCTCGATATTATACAATTGCAGTTGCTATTTGGCTCCCAACCGTGATCATCGAGCCAATCTGTTTCAACGTGTTGTCACATGACGCGTGTTGCTGTGTTGCCGTGTGTGTTGTGTTGCTCCTAACTGTGTTGCTCCTAAAGCCAGATCCGTTAACGTTAGTTTTTCTAAAGCATGAGCCCTCTGCCTGGATAGGCACCTGTATGGCAATCGGCTAGCTGACATCGTCTGTTTTTCTCAACACCAGGGTCGCGATTCGGAAACCTTTAATCATAGTGTCATGCGAAACACAGTTCAATTGGGTTCAAGGGCGTGTACTTGCATTCAACATTAATACTGAACCAGAAAAAAGAGAACCTGAACCAAACGCTTTGCATCCTTTGTTCTGTAGGGATGTCTTGGTGTATCTGACTTTGCTAAGCACAGATGATACAAAAACCCGGGTCCCACCATGCCGGTGGCTTAGTTCCTGTTCATCGAGGAGGGATTAAGCTGTCTGTTTACAATTAATACTGACTGACGTTCGCCGCGTCATGCAGCCTCACGTCACCAACGCTTTGTAGCAACCTAACTTTTCCGTAAACTGTCGTTAGCTGTCTTCGGTAAGCCAAACGATTCGCGCTTTGTCCGGGCCCGAGCCGATCTTAATGGTCAGACGTCCAGCGCTCCCGAGGCTGCGCTGCGGGGACGGCAAAATGACCATAAGAAGCACGGTTTTCCAAATCATTCGCGGAAAACCACCAGGTCGGTGCCAGCCTCTATAGCGGTGTTCAGACTTTTTTGTTTAATGCTTGCTTGTGCTTGCTTGTAAAGCACTTTCCACTTCACCGCAGCTGACTGTCATGTCATTTGATTTTTCCAATAACTAGCCAATAAAAGTCAGGGGATAGTACAGGAAAGTTCAGCGGGTGCATATCAAATATTGATTGGAGTTTTAGCCCACGACCTCATCGCAAATAGCATCGGATGATATATATATATATATATATACATATATATATATATAGTTATGTATATAGTTATATATATAGCCTATATGGATATAAATACATGCAGATGAATATATACACACATGTATATATATATATATATATATATATATATATATATATATATATATATATATATATACATTGGAAGGAACCATTGCCAGAGAAATGATTGGTCAGGTCAAGCTGTAAACAATCAGACCCCTGTGATCAGTATCTATTATGTAATCATACCGTGTTCCATATCTATCATGCCGTATTAAATGCATTGCAATTCTGAAAAAATTGCAAGCATTTCAATGGCAAACAGCCCGGAAAACCCGCTCCCTAAATGCTACTACTCTCTTTAGGCCCTGTTCGAACTCCAAGCGCCGAAGTGGAGCGTTGTAGCAGCCCCGGTCGCCACAACACCGCTGCCGGTCGACCGGATAACTTGCATTAATGAATTCGCTCACAGCCGAAGTCATACAGCTTGACGCAAAGCGAAAGTTCCACATGATGAGGCTGCGTCTAAGTCGGCCTCGCGCAGGCGCCGTGGGGTTAGACAGCCCGGTCTGCCAAGGCCCGGCTGCAGGGCAGTCCCTCGGGGAACATCGAACGCGAGCAGAAAGTGGCTACGGCTCGTACACGGGCGTGTGGTACGGGCTTGTCATTAGGGCGTGGGCTATATGTTAGAACAGTGTCGTTGAAACTTTGGACTTGCCAGCTTACACGCAGCTACGGTCTCATTTAGCTGGTGCTAACTGGGATATGTAGGCCACACAAGCTCGAATGAGTGTTGTTAGTAGGTCTGCGTTCGGCCTTGCCTCCGTTGGCGTCCGCCAGCACTTTTTGCAGCTTAGGAGTCGCACACAAGCTTGGGAAGAGCCGAAGCCGCAAAGGCGGGAGTGTTTACGGCTTACGTGATACTTTCCCTATCTCGTAGCGGATGCGAGTGCAATAGTCGTTATGGCCTCGCGATGTTGTTTCATTTAGTGAGGGGACAGGCTGAAGGATTTACCACCTTGTTATGCCATTTCAGACGACCACATCTTTGCTCCTACTACAAGATCCGGTAGCGCACTTCTAACATGATGACAGCGATGACCCTGTTACATATATTTATACCAGTCCTATCGTCGAGTAAAAACATGAATTTCCGTTTGGCCTGCGATCTCTTTGGCCTTCTGTCAAGTCGGATCCACACAGGGGCTTTCACAGAGTTTTTCTGCCCCAGTAACCCTGAAAGCTTGAATTTTGTGCAGCTTGCAGCAGGCCTCATTTCAGAAGCCTTCCGTTCGGAAAGTCATTCCTCGCGGTCCCGTGATCATCGGTACTCCCCTGTCCGATCTGGGCACTATCCTGTCTGTCCTGTCCGATCTGGACACTGCCCTGCCCGATCTGGGCTCTGCCTTTTTCTATCTGGGCCCTGGCCTGTCTTGCCCCGGCAGGCCTCTGCTTGTTCCGGTGGGGCGTCCGCCTGGCACGGCACGTGTCAAACGGAGCGGCGCTGCGCCGTGTCTGTCGCAACTGTTTACAGCCTGTGACGGCCTGCCAGCGGCGGCCGGTCAGTCACTGGCGGAGACAGGCTGTCTGGCCGCTCCGGGTTGCCGTCCGGATCCGCCGCCGCCGCCTCCGCCGCCGCCGCCACAGACGGACTGCAGACGGAGCGAGGCTGGACGGCGCAGAGCAGCCGGTAAGGTGAGCGGCTGGGACCAGCTGTGACCGCCGCTGCCAAAGTCTGAGAAGCCTGATTTGCCGGAAGGTAGACGCCTACCCGGTTGTGGTGCCGGGTGCCGTGTATATTTGTCTCGTTGATTCGTAGAATAAGCCTTGAGCTATGTTTGACAGAGATACAGCGACACCTAGACCATCGGATGTGGTAAATTGCTAAATTGCCGGAGTACTGGTGGTGTAGCGGTTCAGTTGCGTGTCTCGGAAACCAGAAGTACGGTGCTTAATTCTCCGCGGTGTCCGTCCTTCTCACGTTGCCCGTGCTCTCTGCCTCCTGCCCGTTCTTCCTGTCCTGAGAGGCAAGCGATGCCACACAGCTTCAGCAGCTAAGTGCGTCGTTAAGCCCCCAATGGCTCACTGGTAAAATGCTGAAGCTTCCTTGGATGAGGGCCCTCTGTTTGGATGATTTTTCAACGCTTTAGATTTCATTTATCGTACTTCGAATCAATTCGAAGGCGTGGCGGCATCCTTCACATATTTGTGAGTCTATCAAGGTCGCGGGAATATGTAAAACGGCGTCCGTTTCCCCATATTGTGTCAAGACAGACACCATGTATTTGGACCTTCAACCGAGTTAATTGACAATCACAGTTTTGTGTTTAAAGCAATGCACGTACGTATGCAATTAATGCTGCTAAATCCTGTGGGCAATACAATCAGGAAGAGGAATAAACATACATAAAAATGTTACGTACGCCGTTCCTGAATAAACTCCTACATTTACGTAATTCCAGTCATCACCAGGAGGCGACCAGCATGTTTCGGACCGACAATAACTTTGCCCACGCCCGGTCAGGTCTGGGTGCAAGCAGTATGTTTCCTACCACGCAACCACAATCACCTACGCAATATTTGGGGTTGGGCACCGATGACCGCTCTGACGCTACTTAAGATCGTTCTGAGCCCATTCCAGATTCCACCGATCTTGGTGACGCCAAATGCTCGGAACGAACGCCTCCCGCGGGGTAGATCCATCGCTCCTGACTCCCCGGGGCGTGCTCTGAGTGCTGATCGACACCCTGGGGAGGGTTAGGCGGACTGTGCACCGCCTTCTGGTACCGGAATCCGCCCGGTATAATCGGCTCCAGTCGCCGGTGGTGTGGTCGTCGGCGTCGACGACGGCTCTGCCCCGCTGGCATCGCGGCAGCGCCGGTGTTGACCAGCAAGTCGGCCTCTCTACCGACGGTGGCCGGCAAGTCGGCCTCTGTACGGACGGTGGCCGACGAGTCATCCTCTCTGCGGACAGTGGCCGGCGAGTCGGCCTCTCTACGGATGGTGGCTGGCATGGCCGGCGAGTCGGCCTCCATAGAGAGAGCGGCGGGCGAGTCGGCCTCTGTAGGGGCGGCGGCGGGCGAGTCGGCGTCTGTAGGGGCGGCGGCGGCGGACGGGGTGGCCTCTATAGGGGCGGCGTCGGGCGAGTTGGCCTCTGTAGGGGCGGCGGTGGTGGGCGAGTCGGCGTCTGTAGGGGCGGCGGTGGTGGGCGAGTCAGCCTCTGTAGCGGCGGCGGCGGCGGTCTGTAGGGGCGCCGGTGGTGGCCGAGTTGGCCTCTGCAGGGGCGGCGGGTGACGCTGATCGCTTGTCGGCCACCGGCCGGTCAGGAGCCGGGACTCGGCCGGCCAGACGGGCGTCCAATACACCGCTGGGCAGCGAGATCTCGTGGCGTGCTGCAGAACGGGATGATGAGCTTAGAAGGGCTTCAGGATCCGCTTTTGCCGATGGTGGTTGATACGTTTGGAGGCCGAGCGCGCTGTGCCGATGAAGGGCGCCGATATTGAGGTCCAGTGGCGCGTGCCTTCTCTAGTGCCACTTTATAGACACTTCACTGGACGTAAGCCTGTCTCTAGAGCGTTATATGACGCCCGGCGCAGGGCTTCGTAGAACTGCTTTGCTCATGGGTCATCAGACATTCCACGTAGTAATCATACGGAGTGTGAAAAGGCCCTGTACTAATGAAGCACGATAAGCTACATTACTGTCACTTGGAGCCTCGACATTTCAATACTTTTCGCCGACACTTGTAAGGACACCTGGCCAATTCCAAGAAGACCCTGACTTCATCCTCGCGAGGAAGCACGAGATCCTTTTTTATGGTCCAGATTGGATGTTGTAAAATCCGCCCTTCCGTTGTTTTTGGACCGAATCAAGCACCAGCTTTCTTCACACTTAATTTTGTCATTGAGTCGTTAGGCTCGAATGCGTTTCTGTGAAAGCAGAGCCATTCATGGTGCCAAAATGTACACAGCGATTTCCGTTAAGCATGTCGTCAAATGTCATTTAAGCGAATTTGGTGCGATATGATTAGAACGCGGTCATGCCGATTTTATGGGTGACTGTACGGTAAAAAGGAACACGTCATGAGAATCACCAATCTCGTGATAAATGCACCGTCGTTATGCGATGCGTTTTTTGTCATTTAAAAGTTAAAGAAATATTTAGGTTCTTCAAGATGTACAGTGGTAAAGACATAATGATATCTTATGTACTGGACTTAATAATGACGTGACCGTCAAACATGACATAATAATGACGTGACCGTCAAATATGATGACATTACTTACATGCAAACTATAAAATGCTGCATTTCCTAGAAGAGCTGGTTGATAGTGGCATTGTACTTAGTTTTTGGG
Organism: Pollicipes pollicipes; assembly: GCF_011947565.3. NCBI lineage: Eukaryota > Metazoa > Arthropoda > Thecostraca > Pollicipedomorpha > Pollicipedidae > Pollicipes > Pollicipes pollicipes. The sequence goes on from NW_023596968.1 coordinate 54,804, forward strand.
CCACATTCCTTATCAAACAAATTGTCACAGGATGACACATTCGTCGAATTGGTAAAACCTGAAATTATCTATAAGCTATACACCCTCGGTATTCGCTTAGTGGTGCTAAGAGACATATTCATGTTTGTGTATGTTTTGATGGTTCGTCCCTCCTCACTTCTTTATGGGATCACCTCATATGCTTCCAAGATTTTTACGTTCAACGCGTTCACATCAATATTTAACGAGTTTAGGTCAATTGCTGCAATATGATTTGCATGTTCAGTTACATTATATTACTATATTTGTGGTTTTAGGGCTGTCAACTACACAGATAAATGGCGCCCCTCATCCGATTATACTGCATAATAAAGTGATATCAGCACGCAACTTACCGATATTAATTTCAGCCAAAGCCCAGCAATGGACCCGTTGACATACACTCAGATACATGCCGATCGGAAACGATTTGAGTTGTTTTGGTTATGATGTTTTCAGATGTGAATTATATGTTGCAACAAGAACTACTTGTGCGTCGTGGGATAGGCAAAATTTGTTAGCGGTTTTAAACAGCTGCCAGATTCATTACTTGTTATTATTAGATTGCAACAAAAATAAACTAATGGAAAGCCAAGTTCCTTCAGGGACCGTTATCAATGGGTTTTACGAATCCGTTGTTAAGTTCACATGAGAGCTCAAACTGCATGCATTCCATTTTCTTGCAAATATCCTCGAAGGTAATTCCAATTTCGTAGATATTTACAGTAAATTGCGGAAAAGGTAGATCACTTCCCTTTTCCAGTGAGCGAGTTAAACAGTCGGAGTTGGTTTTTTGGGACTTCGTGACTTCCCTCAGGACAGTTTTGATATGAACCGTCATAAGTTGGGGCTCTTATTTTACTCAGAGGTGACTCCAGGAAAGGTTTTTGGGAGGCGTGTCAGGACGAATCACAGTCCGTTTTTTGGCAAATGCGCCATTCACATTTCATTGATTAAACGCTGTCCATTTCTGCCTGCCGTGGTTTATAGCAAGGCTTATTGCATCAAAGTTGATCACATTTAGGTAATACACGGTACGCTTGAGCCGCTAGCGCTGGATCCAGCGTGTTAAACAGCGTGTTAACACGCTGCTTAACTGGATCCAGCGTGTTAACACGCTCAAAGCCGCATTGCCTAACTTTTTCCTTTCGTGAATGCGCCATTACACGCATTTGCGAAACACGATGTGTCAATAGAGAATTAAAGGTCCAGTGGTTAGTTCAAGCCATTGCGTGACAAAATCGGCTCAAAATGTTACGATATCTCCGTGAGTTTAAATTGCTCCAGACTCCCCGCATAGTTTTAATGAAATGCACCACGTAAAAAGGGATCAACTATGCTTCATCAATGCGGTGTAGATACTTCTGATGAATCGCCCTCCATCTGCTTGAGGTATATCAGCCAGTACATATCCTGTGCGTGCACATATCCTGTGCGTATCCTGTGCGTGTGCGTACGGTATTTCTCACCCGTGCATTGCTGGTTTTCGTCCCCTAACCGCTTGATTGCAATTATAATATTACTGTGCAACCAATCTCATGACCTTTTGCAAGTTGATTTTCAATCACATTTGATGAATTTGTTTTTGAAAAGCTGCATGATCGCATTCGTCTACAGGCAAGTTTTGCCCTTAACTTTTAGCATCTTTCTCACACATGATACGCGCATTCTTTGCACAGTTGGCAGTCTACTGCACTGTGCACCGCAGCTAGAACTCTGACAGGAATTCCCATTCATGACATCAACTAGAGCTGCCTGAACACGATTAAAACTTCACTTGTCTAGAACAGGCAGAAAAAATGTTGTTTGCATAAGCAAATTTTCAGTCGCATTTCATCCCAAAGATCTTAAACGTTCCACTTTTACATTTCGTCGTCAGCACAAGCACGCTACCTCGAAATACGCCCGCGATTCAAATATCACTACAGCATGCTCGCCTCCCACATGGTCCGCGTTAGACCCAATTATGACAAAATTATTGTTATGTAAAAAGAGGTCCCATGCAACAATCAAACGTAGCAAAGGGCCGGAAATGTATGCCGCTGCTTTCTACGCACCTAACTTAAATCCGATGGTTTGGTAACGCAGTCTCTGCTTAAAGCCTGTAATTTAATTGACAACCGTTCGGAAATCATCCGGCTAATTGAACGGATCTGGTTTCGCCCGGGCCGAGGGGTGCTCTGATTGGCTGAGGGCGCGGCCTCGCCCCATTGGTCCATTGGTCGCCGCTGTCTCGTGGGGAATTGAATATAAGGTGCCGGAGAGGCGGCACCAGCATCGCAGTCGGCGGTGGAGCAGCACAGCGGCGACCACGAGGCGATCTCCTCCCGGGACAAGCACCGAGTGAGTCTCACGCTGCTGACCTCTCAGCGGTCAGAACACGCACGTGCCACAACCCGGAACGCGGCCTAGTGTGGACCCACCTCAGATGAAACTGTGCTGGTAGACGTACGTCTATTGCTGCAACGACTGTGCCTTAAACTCTACGTAAAATACTAAACAGCAGACGTCGCAGGCTTGTCCAAACAGGTTGCTAAGTGCTTGCATCCGTTCAGAGACATGTGAATGTCTGGTGACAATGACGCTCTTGGCCGTGGCCCCTGCGGTAGGTGGACATACTCTGTCACATGGCTAGGCTAGTAATTTCCATCAGGGCATATGCTCGCACAATGTCAAAATTTACTGGATCTTGTTTATGGTCAGCGCTAACTCCCATGCCCTAAACGCTCTGCGTTTTGCTGATTTTGTGTGACATGAAGTGTAGTCAGGCTCGGACATGTGCAGAACAGGTATCCCAACCTCCGGGAAATTCCTCGCAAGGGGAATACGACGGTCGCAGCGGTAACTTTGCTGTAGCTAAATCATATCTGAGTCAAGGAAAATGACCTTGCTGCCAGCCCCAACAGATAGGTGCTGAATGGAGAATGATGTCACAACATGAACTGTCGTATATACCACATATACAGAGCCAAAATAATCTTCTATAGTAGCCAAAAAATCAGGGTCGATGTTTCCACAGCCACGGAGGGCTTAGATACGCGTAAGGTACCAAGAGTTTGATTCTGTGATTTAGTTTTTGTCGCCCTCATGCAGTCGCTGTGCACAAAATTTATCTGGCCGCACCACCCACATACATGAACTTGCCAGAATGAGAGGTGCGAATACGCACCACTTATGCTATTTTGATTTTGCTGCTTGTTTTCGAGCGTAGAAAGGCTTTGCTGTTAAAGGTTTTTGTGGTTTTTAAAGGTGAAGATACATTAAATGTTTTGGGCGACAGTTTCCGACCGCCACGTTCAAGCCTATGCTTTATATCTGACCATCACTTCCACACGTAAAGGTGGACTGATGTCTTCTCCTAGACGTAAATTATATCCAAGCATTTATCAACGTTCTACACAGCTAAAATGCACACATTGTGCACCTGGGCCAGAATCATGCGCAGATTCGTGATGTTTGCCCAAACTTGACCTGGCAGGAATCGCGAACCTTGCATCTGGTCCATCCCGGCGGAGTGCCTACCGTGATGGAGATCAGGCGTTGTACAGGCCGACAGACCACGGTCACCGCCATCTTGCCCCGAGCCACTGTTGCGTGACCAGACGGGCTTAACCAGGCCCACACAGAGTTCCGTTCAGTGCAGCCCAGCTCAGTGACCGCCAGCCTGCCCCAGACTGCCGGCGGTTGCCCACGTGCCGGCCATTGAGCGCTCATACACGGCCGAGAGACGGCTCGGTGTACTGCGGTACAGTCTACCAGCCCGACTTCCAAGCTCCTCTGGTAGCAGACCCTCGAGGCCGGACGCTCCATTGAACGTGCCAACGCGGCGGTGCGTGCCCTCGGCCCTGGAGGACGACCCGTATCAGGCCAAACAAGCCACTGATGTGCATAAACACTCTGGAAAGTCATACGCCTGCGTTTAATCGGGGTAATTGCGTCACTTGGTTTACCTTTTGGTCTCGAATCTGGGTCGGCTGCCTGCCGCGTCAGACTTAAATGTATTTCTGGACGAAACTATTCCATCAACGCGATTGAGTGCAGTTGAGTTATTCTGATTGGCGCGGCAATATGCTTAAGGCTTGTTAGTAATATTTACGGTAAATATGGCATCAAATCGAAAGGGTACTGTGATCATGGGGTATAGGTCGCAAATACGGACGTTTTTCCTCACTTAACTACTCGCCTCTCGGTCTCACGGCTAGCTGCGCCATCTTAACAAGCTCGTTTTCAGAAACTAAAAAGTGAAATGGGCCATTACAATTCTTAGTCTTTCAGTTCACCTAAGCTTTCGGAAGGGAAATCTACGTTAAATTTTGATTGTTATTAGTCTTCTTTGGTTTCCGAAACATGCGATTTACTATCACTTTTTTGATAACGTCAGTACTTATGAGCTAAATCTTCCAGTTGGACTCTTTATTCTAAGGCTGCTATAACCTAAGATTTTGCAGGCCACCGTAAGTCAAAAAATTCACCTAGTCCTATGTAAGGACACCGTTTCTTGAAATATATCATTACCCGCTGCAATATTACTTATTTATGCTGCGCTAGCATGCTGTCATGGTACCTGCGCAGCGTCCACACTGGTAAGAGGATGAGAGCAGAAAACAAAACACGCGAGGGAAGGCTCGAGCTCTGACCACGCGTATTCCTAATGCAATGAACTGCCATCTTGTGGACTGATGACTCCCAAAGTCACCAACACAGTGTACATTAGGAGTGCTTCCATTACGCTATATTGCCCCATGGGCTTACTGATAGGCTCGTCTGTGTGGCTGCGGAAGCTTTGCTGTGTGGCCTCTCAATATGTAGTATTTTCGCTCTTGTTCTGTGCGCTCTGAATGGTCGCAATACGGCAGCTGTCTTCCAGCTGGAGACGCAATTGCTACCCTGTGGTTGAGCCAGCCAATATATGACCAGCTGTTATCTGATGGTGTATTCACAACAGTGGTATTCGGATGGCTGCGATCATTGCGTTCACTTATTTGGATCTGGAGTGTTGAGCGGCGGTGACAGCACGTGACATTGCTGCTGATAAATCCCCAGGCGAAGCAGTGGACGTATTGGAGTCATTTTATCTCCGCAACTCTTCTCATTTCAGCAACCGCCGTGATGCAAGGTAGACTCGCAAGCGTAACGTGAACAGGACAGCGAGCTCTGTAGCACTTGCTCTTCACGGGTCATTGTCCAAACTGGCCTGGAGAGTGATGTGGAGTGATCGGTCGCTTAGCAGCTGATTAACATCATGCTGAATATTGCGTCTGGTGTTGGGCAACACTCAACCGGCCCAACTTTGCGGTTTTAGTATGTGTTCATGAGATGTTACCCCTCCCCAAAAGAGAAAGAGCCGAAATTCGCGTTGCTGAATAAACATGAGGATGAACGCAACGGATGCTTCCCTGTCACACGGCCTCGAATCCCCCGCAAGGGCAATCTCGAAGACCTGGCATCCTCTCCTCACACCGCCCTGCACGCGTCATGTCCTCCGCCCACTGGCTCTTGGGCCGGCGCCGCCTGCCTCAGCGCGCTGGCGCTGACCCGGTGACGTCGAGCGTGCGTGGCCGGCCGGGACGATTTATCGGCGCCGGCGCGGGTCTGTCGGCGTCAGCCCGGCAAACAACGCTCCTGGCGCTGTCCGGCGCCGGCGACAGGTGGATTAATGGCGCCGCTCCGGTACAGACTTGGCCAGTGAAGCGCGTCTCGGTGAGCACATCGGCCGCCGGCCACGGATTGCAAAGACGCTCACTAATGCTTGCAGATGCCGAGATTCAGTGCAGCCCGTAAGTGGTGAGCACCAGCGCTGATAGATATGGCCAATGATTTATTCATTTGGATATGACTGCCCGCAAAAGGTAAAGCTCCCGTTATTTTTATCGGAAACATTCCATACAGCTGCGGCGACAATTTATGGCCCACGTGTCCTTTCCGGGCACCTGGCATGCACCCGCTTGGGACATCTGTCTCAACTGGACATTGGCTTGCCCTAGAGCAATAACTGGACAATATTTCTGCAGCGCGACTCACATAAAGTGGAATTCTGCTACGAAAGAAAACGAACACTTTCCACAAAGTCATGATATAGCCCTTGGACATGATTCTGATTCTTTGCTTGGAAAGCAGCACACGGCACGAAAGGTCGAGTTGTTCCATAGGACGCTTGTGAGTTGACCCTCATATACCCATGCCACCTAACATTGGCCAGATCTTGGCCTGACCTTGTCACCTGACAGGGTCGCGAGCCTGCCCTGACCCTGACTTGCCTTGGTTTCAGGATCATGACTCGTCACGTGTCTGCAGTCAGCGCCTGCGCCTGGCTGGCAGCCATTGTCTGCTTCGTCTTCTGCTGGTCCTCCTGCAGCGCCGCCAGTGTGCGCCTGGAGGACGCAGAAAGGTTCGTGTGTAAGGAAAGAGTAACTGGGAGAGGTCAGGTTTCAAGTACCGGTATGGAAAGCAGAGAGCTGTCCTGTATCGGTTAAACTTCCAACCTTCAGGTCATGGTGGAATATTTTTGAGGGTGGCATTTTAAAGAGCGGTCTACAGTTGTGTGAGTGGGCTACGTTGGGTTGAATGCGAGGATCCCCACTGTGTTCACAGTCGTGTTTCTGCATTAACCATAGCCTTAATATCGTGCCGTGGCCAAGCTAAAAACAATCATAATGGATGATGTTTAATCCAGCGACTCAATTTTAGCTTGTATCTTCATCGTTTATCTTAAGTCAGTGCTGGTAAGCAGGAGCGCAGCCAGAGCCTTCGCAAGGGGGTGCACAGGGTTGACAGAGGACACCCCATAGTGAAAAGACCCCCCCCAAATCGTCGGATATGACCCATTTGTTTTTGAGGACATGCTTATATATAATGATGCATTTTTACCTTTCTATTTGAAATATAGGCTAGACGCTACCGCGAGATCAATTCTGCCAAAAGTTTATAGTAAGCAAACTGTCAAAATCGCGAGTTCAGTTACTGCATGAAATAAAACTGCTGGCGCTCTTTATTTTTCAATGGTCCAGTGGACTTTTTTAAACCGATAGAACTCAGAAACTTTTCAGAATTTTGTCTGGGCTTTACAGAAATAGCAAGGGTTCCGCGAATGTAGATTGAAAATCGGGATGGATCAAAAAATTCGCAAGTGGTTCAACAATCTGTATTACTATGCCAGACCATGTATGTCTGGGATATCTTCAACATTTAGTCAAAATTGATTGGTGGTACAAACTGCATAGTTTTGATCATGCGCGCTCGCGCATCTTTCAAATAAATAGCTGGACGTCAAGCGTTGCAATCTCCTTAGGTCGCGCAGCGTCGGTTTCCCAGACGTGCAGTGGTTAATGCGGGCGCGTGAACCACCAAACTTTCGCCACCCCGGTGCACAGGCTCAAACGTTTTGATTTTATTTGTTTCACCAATCGATTCTGTAAAATAATGAATATTCTCAGGAAAACATGAGATGGCATTGTGCGCTTTGAATCCATTTCGACCTACTCCACTCAGCACTAATGAGACCATTTCTTTCTTTCCGGTAGAGGGGAGCCCCTGAGTACAACACCACGGGGCACAGTGCTGTTCCCGGTCAAGGACTGGATACCATCCTGTCTCACCGCGTTACGTTTTCTGGCCGTCATTCTGGCGACACGGGGCGGCATCCCCTGGCCAATCCGGAAGCCCTTAGTGTAGACATCATGTCACATTGGTCTGCTCCCTGACGCAGGAGGCCTTCTGACATGCGCGGTGGACCCCGGATCGGCGCATTAACCGTCATTAACGCAACAGCATCCTTGCTCAACGCAAGTGCTCAATAATTGGCACATAGACTCCAGTTGGGCTTAACGGACCCATGCTGGAAAAGGGTTTGAGAGCCCGCCGGCGGTAGTGGGGGCTCTGACTGGCACAGGACTCTTCTGTTACCTCAATGGGAGCACTCATCATAAGCTCTTGATTTCTTCAATTGCCAGAGGACACCGACCAACGGAATTTGAATTTGAAAAACGAGAACCTCTGCCATTTGGGCTCCGCTCTTTCCCCTGATCGATTCGATGTCCCTTGTTGACACATAATGCCCTGTAAGACACCAAGGGCCCCTGAATTATACAGGAGCCCAACCGAAATACATCGCCCTGTCCCTGCTTCGGAGATGCGCCCCCAGGGCTCAGACCAACATGGAGCCGACTGTTCGTTGTTCGTGATATCCGGTTGAAATAGAAGACCGCTCCGTCTCAAGGGTCCCTATCCGTGTAAAAGATCATCTCACTGAAATTTAAGATCACGATCCTATGGGCGATGGCCCTTGATGAGGCCTGCGGCCAGTCCATCGGACCCTTCAGCTATCCCATCGGCCCCTGATCTTTGGTCTGGAGAGGCCCTTCGACCCTTCTTCGGGTCCCCTCAAATGCCGCTCCGGCTCGGGGCCACTTGCTGCCACGGGACCCTGTTCGGCACTGTGGCCCCTAACCGACACAGGAGCCCCTCATTGTGTCAGGGACCTTGAATATTGGAAATTGCGGACTCCGGCCTCGTCTCTGCTTGGGAAATGGGTCTTAAGGGCCCAGATGGACATGAAACCGACTGTTCGGTTTTCGTGGTCTCTGACCGACCTAGACACTCGCATTGTCTCAGGGGTTCCTAAAACGCTTGCAAAAGGACTTCTGACTGATATTTCAGGTCCCGACGATACTGGCCACGATTCTTTATGTGACCTACAGTCAGTCCTTCGGGCCCTTATGCCCTTCTATCGAGCCTTTGATAGTCAGTTTCCGGTGGATCGTCCGGGCCCCTCTTCGGGTTTCATAAGGCACTTTCCCTGGTCGTCTCGGGGCCCTTGCGAGCGCAGAGCCCTCTGTTAGGTACTGTGGGCCCCTAACAGATACAAGGCCCTCGACCAGTGTAAATCACTGGCCCCGTCTTTATGGCTGATTGGGAAGTAGGTCCTCAGGCCCACACCGACATGGCGACGACTATGTGGTACGGTGGTACCCGACAAACATATAGGCCCATATCGACGCAGGGGGTTTTCGATCGGCACAAAGGGCCCTTCGAGCGTCACTTAAGGGTTCGTCTTCGCAGGTCTGGGCTTCTGAATAAGACTCCAACCCCTCTTCATTCCCTTAAGCCCCCCCCCCCCCCAACCGGGCTCTTGATCGCCGGACCGCGTGGGCCCTCCCAGGTTCTCCGCCCCTCCTCGAACACTGCCTCTGGCCGACTCGGGGCCCCTTGACAACACAGGGCCCCTGTTAGGCGCTGTGGGCCCGGAGCAGTGTAAATCGCTGGCTGCAGCTTTGTCTCTGCTTGGGAAATGAGCCATTCGCCCATGTAGCCACGGAACCGACTGCGCGTTACTGGTGGCGTCTGACCAAAATATAGGCTCTTATCGATTCAGTGGGCCCCTGATCAGAGCCTAGGGCCCTCTGGCTGGCATTTGAGTGTCCGGCCCTACGTACCATGCACTCACACTTTCTTTTCCTTTGGCTCAGAGTCCCGTGAAGCCTCATAAATGAGGGCCGATATGTCTGTAATACCATGGACTTCATTAAGTTTACTGGCTGCGTATGGTGTCCGCAGTTGGGGGTAGAAACATATCCCGCAGAGCGCATATATGACCATGTGCATATGCTTCCTCTGCAATGGATTAAGTAACGGAGCACGCTCGCACATACGCGTAACGTTCATAATATGTCATTCTAGCAACATAACCTGTATCACGAGAGCCATCACAAATCACGGTGCGAAAGAATCGCTTTCATGTGCTAGATCGCATAGCGTGTCCGCTTAACGCTCAACTCTGCTCGACAGGAAATCTTGGGCGGACGACGTGGAGAACATGCAGAACGACCTCTACGTCAGCGAGCTGGTTAATCGGCTGCGCGCGCTCAACGACGCCGAAGAGACCGGTCTGGCCCAGTACGAACTAGATAGATATTTCCGAAAACACGTGCCGTTTTTCCACCTGTACAACAGAGTGCCGGCCACGCCTACTGCGGCGCGGTCCGTATACGCCGGGTAGGTCGCCAGGGCTCCAATAGATGTCGCTGCCTGCCGTCTGGCTGTTCGAGCATCGTGGCCTGGCCAAGAGAGGACATCGCAGTAGAGAACGGTAGCATTCTACCTTGGTTTTACAGACCTACCCGGCGAAATGGATAAGATGGAACGTTTTTATTTGATTGCTTATTCTCATGTGATTTGTGCATTACGTGTCGCTGTTTTGTTTTGCATGATGAATGGCGCCTTACGTGACCGATGTCTTTCGCTTCATCTTCTACTCATTCCAAGAGGGCTTCTTCATGGGTGAAAGATGTGTTAATTCAGAGAGTGTCTGATGACATCAGTGACGTTAATGCTCATTTCCATCGTCGCGTCTTTTTAGCGTGGTGATACGTTTACGCATTTATATCATATTTAGTGATACATAAAAACAAAAAGCAGATGGCTGCCCTCAAAACATGCCGCTTCCATCTGACACTTTCCCTGTTCATAATTGATCCACAGCGATCTCCACAGCGTCTGTGAAGATCCAATCTCGTCTCTGATAGATGCCTGCTTCCCCACAGCAAGCGCGGGTTTGACTTCGGCCTGGGCCGCGGCTTCTCGGCCACGCAGGCGGCCAAGCACAAGATGGGTCTGGAGGCGGCAGCCTTCCCGGGGGGACCCGGCCGCCGGCGACGCTCCGTCGAGCAGGCGCTCCATCTGTAAACCCCCGACCTCCATATGGCGTGCCCTCCTCTGCCCCGGCGGTTCCATGTGGAACTGACGGTGCTAGTTGGAGTGTCCCCCAGCCAGCCTCGGCGGACTGGATCCGGTGGTCACGCGGGATCAGCTGACTCCGGCAGGTCGGACCGCTTGAGGTCCGTAAGCCGATCAGGAAGACACCTTGGAGTTAGCTGAAGAGGCTGAAGATAGTTTGGTCTGTGGTGGGAGCGCCTAAGCCTCAGCTGATCCCGCAGGATCAGCTGATCCCGCTGGTTCTCAAGGGCTGCTGGTCAGTCGCCTGTCCGCCGCCGGCTGATAGTTTGCTTGTTGTACGCTCACGGACGGGGCGGTCTTATCGTTCTCACTGCGCCGGAGCCACATACAGAGAGTTGTTGGTTAGAGTTGTGTAGTGTGCAGTTCACTTTGCTTCGCCCCACCTAGCGCCAATCGTAGTCGCCATACGGCATCCGAGTTTTACCTGAGTTATAGTTACCAGATGTCTGATCAGTGTTTCATCAGCATTATAGCAGAGTTGTATGACGTATCGGCCACAGAAAGTACGGTTCGAGGAAAGGAGCAGGCTCCAGTGTATTGGCACATCCAAGCGCATCCAGCAGCCTGCCAGCAGGGCAGCTAAGCGAGACCATTGGGCGTCCATCGCAGTCACGTCTGGTTGGGGCTGGCCCGAGCGCTCACGTGGGCATGGCGCCGGTCTCTAGCGACACCGACGCATGTACAGACCGGCTGGGCCACCTGTCACTCTGCCAATGGACAACTCTGTTCGATCATCCACGCGTGAGACAAATGTGTGCCGTGTTTAAGTTAAAATGGTAGTGTCGATTATTTGAAATAAATATATTTTGTTGACGATGTCTCCTGGTCACCGACTAAAGGTCAAGGCCGAGGTAAACAGCAGAACGCGAATACTAACAGCGTTGCTCTGTCCGCCACGCAGTTCCATTATACTCATCCAGTACCTCTCCCTGACATGACAATATAGGTGTCACCCAAATTCCTGCCATTTTGAATTTCTGTTTTCATGTTTAGTTGCCTTATGATTCCTGCTGGTTCAAGTTTGTGCAAGAGATGAGTACCAAGGCTCACTCGCAGCTCCCTCTGAATGACAGCGGACTGGACGTGAAGCGCATTGTCGTTGTAGCTGTGCTCATGTAAGACAGCTGAAACATGTGTGTTCACAAAGCTTTTCAAATCAAACCAGCCATAGAAGTTGGGGCGTTTGTCCCTGGCACCAGTCGCTATAAGAAGGAAGAGAACACCTTAGGATGTGACACTCGCTCCAGGGTTAATCATGGGACCACAATATCGGCAGAAATCATATCTAACAAACAAAAGCTACAAAAGAATCGAACAGCTGCTGATGTCAATCATTTCAGGAATGTGTTCACGGACAGGTGTGATATTTTACGCAGTGTTGCATCACCAATATTGTTATATGTTACGCGGTGTTGCATTAGTTGCAGTTCAGCGCTGTGTGCCAAAATCATGTCGCTTGGTCTTTATGGATAGGCACGATTATACACGCCACAAAACGAAAACATATTTGCTCGAAACGGCCACCATAACCTGACATTCTTAGCCACAAACCATCTGACCAGTGCCTCCACGTTGGTTTGCAAGAACCAAACAAGTGAAGCCAAGTTTCCCCACATCTGACAACCCCCAGTCATCGGGGCTAACAGTATGCTACATAGATCTAACATGTTCAGATGTTGCGTCGATTATGCTGGGTGATTCGAAAAGCTAACCCACACATCACTGCCTCTGTCCCCGTGTTTGGTAACGCACCTTAAGTAAGTTAACAGTTTTGTGACGTCCACCTACACCGTACCGTTTGATCATCTAATTAGCTGTCCAGGTATGCCTGTTCTTGTCATGTTCCAATAAATGTGCGGCTTCTATTAAGCACTTACCCGCTGCCCTGAAAAGCTTCGGTAGCATTATTTTTCCAGCCGAATTAACACACGGCGAGGAACGTGACTTTCTCGGGGTTACTGAGCTGAGCCAAATCATCAGGTGCATTTTGCATGTCGAGTTAAGATGATTGCTTGCCTGCTGCAGGCATTGGGTTTATGGGAAATTTTGATCCATCTGAAAACCCCGAAAACTTCAGCCACCCGCAGGCTCAACAAATGTATTTGAAACTGGAAATGCATTATTGATGGGGTCACAATGTGACAGTGTCGCCGTCCTTCGGCAGTCGCAATACTTTGCACGAGGCGCTGAGACTAATGTATCCGTCCCGTACGCATCAATGGTGAAGAAGGAATCCCAATAATCATAAACTTCCATTTCTAAAGACGATTTACGGTTCAACAAAATTCGTTTTTCATCAGATGCGGCACTGGCAAAGAGCGGCATTCGGCTGCAAACAAATGTGCTAACAAAAATTTCATCAAGTGCGTGGTGCCAAGAACACTTAGAGACACCGTCACGCACATCTGAGGCGCCGGCAACCTCTAAAGTTGCATAGAAACATATCCGAAAGAAGGTTAACGTCCAGACAGACGCTAAGCGCCCACTGTAAAAGACGCCACAGCGCCACTACTCACGCATACCTCTGCTGGCGGTAGTAAGCTGTGATGCAAGCGACGAACTCGTGCGCCACACTTGCGCCTGGCTGCAAGTTGGGTAACTCTAGGTATCCCGCGCCCCCGGCAGATGTCAGGCAGGACCTGATCTCCTCGATCGTGAGCTGCGACAGGAGCTTAGGCGTAACCCCGTCCGGCACCCAAAGGAGGGCGTGGCAGCGGGGTAGAGGCACATGTCAGGCGGCGCACGTGACCGGGGTGGGCGCCACTGCGACCCGGAGCGACCGCCCGCCGTCCACAGGCCAATGCAGTCTGGTGTTGGCGTTCACACATAATTTGAAATTTTGTTCGATATGTATTATCACTCGTAGCAAAATACGCACAGAAAAGGGATAGGCTTACGCTGTCCGGTGCGTGTATCCGTGCAGGATGGCGAGCCACGTCATAGTTACTGAGACAACAACCTAATACCGTCATAGTTACTGAGACTACAACCGTGGGTCAAACCACGTCTCTAAGACTGAGGCTGAGAACCGGCGAGGGGAGGGAGTCAAACTGGGACATAAGGGAGGTAGCCTGATCTGAAAATAGAATGGAATCTAGACTCTTCCGGCTACAGGATCCTACGAAAAAGCCGGTCGCTTCCACCTGGCTGGAGGCGCCGAGAAGCTGCTCTTAGCGACGAGTGTTTTCTTTCCGCGCAGCCTAGTGCTGGAACTGCCAATCGCTGGCCATCACTACCTCTTGGACAATGCATAAATTCGTCAAGAGCTTAGACCAACTGAAGAATACGGCAACGCAGGCTTTTTCTTGTCTTGTTTATTGCCATTTTTGGCATCTATACTCATCGCTTTCGTTTCGTTTCGTTTTGTTGCAGTTTACTTTCGTAACATGTGATTGACTGGGTTCAAATACCATACGATTAACAAACAAATACCACACACTAGCAAAACTGAACAACACGACATTCCAATCCCATGCCACGTACTAGCGGTGTCAAAAACAGTGGAATGTATAGAGGATCGACCCTACAAAGTTGCAGAGGCAAAAATGGCATTTAGTATTTGCTGGTGTTCAATTTTAACTTTGTAGTGATATTTTCATTTCCTTTCCTCCTGTCAAAATAGGTTCAATACTACTTTTTTCAGCTCTTTTTTCGTATTGTAGATAGTAGTCACCTGGCCTGGCAACAGCTAGTACCGATTTTGCGATCAACTATGTCCTTCAGTCCCATGCAGGGTCAGTTAAGACATTTGCCATTTCATTGGGAAATTCCGAAATTTTGGACTTAAAAGCTGAAAACTACCGTAAAGCCTTCAAAACGGGGGTCAGATATGATGATGATTTCGTTGTCTTATGATGGCAATGCTATTTGAGAAATTATAAGTGGTGAAAATGGCGCACAATATGGCGTAAAATATTATAAATCATACACAATCCATAACATATGTTAACCAGCGATTAGCGACATGACACCGGCTTGAGAACGCTGAACGACGAAAACAATTCTGTTTACTGTCGAGTTGAAGTATTCTTCCTGACTCTCATCCGGACAAGGCGAGAAAAGCGCCATGCGAGATAGGCTGGGGAGAGGGCTTGTTCGAAAAAGCTATGGTCAGGTGGATCTTGGATTTCGATATCTGTGGAGCTATTCAAGGCAGTGCATGCGTTTTACACGTAAGCTATGTGCCAGCGGTATAGTTTTCCATCTAGTTGGGGCAAGAATGACTCTAAACCTTGTCACAGGAGTGAAAGGTGAACTCTCTGTCACCGACGAAGTTTTTGTCGTCTGGAGCCAAATATTTCAGAAAACGTTGCAGCATAACTCTAAGAACGATCCACTACAAAACAAAGACATGAAACGCAATGCGGTATAAACATCAAACTTTTTCGTTCCAGGAGTTCATGTGCACTAAAATGCTGCTGGTCATCAAACACTGAATGGTGGTTAAGACTTAACTGCTAAAGCAATCACATAAGGGCAAGCTAAACATAGCCAGCCTAGAGGTGCATAATTTCCTGTTCATTTGGAAAGGGGGATTGTGTCTCCTAACTATGGATGTAGTTTCCTATTTTCAGTTGTAATTTTGCAGTCATCATTTTTTATGAATCAGGATTTTTAAGAGCTCAGCCCCCAAATTAATTTTAAGAAACTACACCCCTGTTCCCACCTCTGAAAAGAAGGAACGTCAAACCCGGGGATAAAAGTGCATTAAATGCAATCCGGAGGCAGCCTCAGACATTTTTTCTCTTCCCTCCTGCCTCATCCCAACGCATTTTGCGAAACTGCATCCCTGTTGCCCTACATTTATCGACAGGAGCACCTGAAAACAGTACACTTTTGGTTTTGTGACGTTATCGTACAACCAGCTGGAAGCGTTAGTGACCATCGCTATCTTCCATAATTATTACCGATGCAGAACTCCCACTTCCTGACATGATCTTCGTTAAGTAATACAAAACCAATGCAATATTGGTATCAAGAGATGTATATGACATTTTTGAAACACCTCTGGGGTCTTCATTTAGCTTTGTATGTCATGTGATGAAAACTAAAAACGTTTTATCTCGCGCCTGTCCACCGATCAGGGCACTTAGCTTGGGGCGCAACGGGCAATGTGAGAGCCCTACACCAGCGGTGCTTGGCCTCTTACCCTCAAATCCGCTGTTCCTCTCAGCAGCAGGAAGCCCCGGATGAACCACTGACATCTATCTCCCCAAAATCCTCCGTTTACCTCTGAAGCTGCAGTTCACGTATCCACAAACAAGTTTCCTAGGTCTACGGCTAGGGCTGGGCTTTTTGGTGCAATTACAAAGGACACACTCCATGGTAGATCTTTAAGAAATCGTTCAGAACCTTAAAAACTGACGATTGGCTATGCTATTCAAGCCAGTCAGCTTCTCACGACATGAACACAATCAACGGCAGCCCACAGCCTTGCACTGAGCCCAATTCATTACCGCGCGGCGAGCATTCGAGCCCATCTGTCTCAAATGGCACAACGCTTTAAAACGCGGCGTAACAAACTGATCACCTCCGCAATATGTTGTAGCCAGTCACGATTCTTACGACTGGTAATAAGGCCAGTTATTTGGTATGTTATGCTGCTTTGCATATGTGGTGAATCTTGACTGAAGAATCTGTGCAAAAACACTGATCTGAGGGGCACAATTGGAAAAGCACTGTGTCACCACTGATCTGTGACGTCAGCACCGATATAGTATAGTCTGAAGCATATTTATGTCACCTGCTAGAAACTATCCTGATAAAAGCTTCCGTGTTTGGCAACATCTTGTGGCTCAACTTGCCCATACAGTGAAACGCCAGCGTTTTCACTTGCGCTTTACACATGCTCACAGTGCAGACGTTAGCGAGTACAGGCCAACACTAAGCTTTGGGTTTGTCTAGCTGAAGTGGTCTGTTGTAATATGATCTGGTATGGTCTAATTTCTTTTCATTTCCGCAATTTGGTCACTACTTGGCCTGCAAATGTGTTCGTTTTTGTCACCGATGAACCTTTTTCATTTCTGCTTTGACTCTGTGACAAGCGTGGCCTAAATCCGTTTAGAAGCCCGTGTTCGCCGTATTTTAGAAATAGGTATAGCGATATTTCACCGCTCATCCCTGCCATTCATTTTACTAAATGTCATCCCTGATATGTATGAACTAGCATCACCTAGCACAGTCCAAAGTAAGGATTATTTGCTGTAGACCCCCGGCGGACGGATCTTCCTCGACTCAACGGTGAGTTTTCGTGACTGGCTGGGCTATACATGGTTGTCCTATGAGCCATCTTCTGATCATATCTTAATCCGCTGCGACGTTTCGGAGTCGTTTAGTTTTTTATAGACGAGGCAATCAGAATTTACCCTGCAATTAGCATTTGTTGACATCTCCTGGCAAGGGAAATAGAATAGCTCGAGAGGCATGAACCGGATGTGAATTATATCATCCAACTGCATCTTTACCCAGCCGCCACGGACATGAAGCTACTTATGCACCTCAAATGGGTCTCCATATGGGTGGTCCAATGGATTGCTTTAGGTAACGAGTTGTTTAAGCTCACGTAATGTGAAACATTATGCAATATTCATTCTCCAATATTGGCGACTTCTATACTCCCACACTCAATTTCACTAATATCTCCCACTGGTCCACTTCTCCGGAGTGGGCCAGTGGCAGCCTTTCCGAAACCATGATAGCGCATCAGATATTCTACGCTCGGTTTGGTCACAACCCTTGAGTGACACAGTCATCCTGTTGAATCCGAGGGCTCAGGGGATACAAATTGCTACCGCCTTACCCCATTCCATATAGAATTCTTCCCTTCTCACGTTCACAGAATATGCCCGTTAAATATGGGGCCAACTCGCATCCTTTCGCGATACCATCCGACACACGTCAGCTTTACCGCTATAGCTCGAAAATGGTGAGAGGTCAGCTCACCGCTGTCCTAAGGATGTTTTACCGCCACAGCTCGAAAATGGTGAGAGGTCAGCTCGCTGCTGTCCTAAGGATGTTTTACCGCTACAGCTCAAAAATGGTGAGAGGTCAGCTCACCGCTGTCCTAAGGATGTTTTACCGCTACAGCCCGAAAATGGTGAGAGGTCAACTCACCGCTGTCCTAAGGATGTTTCACCGCCACAGCTCGAAAATGGTGAGAGGTCAGCTCACCGCTATCCTAAAGATGTTCGCTGCTCTTCTGGGGATGACCGCGGAATTCTCCACATTTTGAGACAAGGGCTATTGAGACAATAGCCCTGACATGACACGTGACCTTGTGTCATGTCAGGCCATCGAGATATAAATGGGTATTGATGTCCTCCTCCAGGCATCAGCCGTCATTCTCGTTGCTCCTTAATGCCAGACGTGGTGAGCTATTATGTATTTGAGCCTAGATTCAGTCAATGTCTCATGATCTGATTTGTAGACCCCTGAGTTTCCAGAAGTGAAGCTAGGCCAGTTCTCTCGCATGACGTCATATGACGTGATACGTCTATAACGTCCATCTACCAATACATATATGCCGAAAAAAGGAGCTGCATATATTATCATATTTTGTCAGGGTATAAGGGTGTAATGGATAGCAGGGTCATGTGTTATTGGGGCTTTACGACCCGCTTAGCTGCTGGGGCTATATGGCGTCGCCTGCCTCTCACCCTAGCAGGAAGGGCGGGCACCGCGGGGAATCGCACCCCGCACCTCTGGTTTCTCAGGCGCGCAGTGGTTAACGCAGACGCGTTAACCACCACACTACCGGCACCCCGCAGAACAGGATCAGGTTATAGCAAGGTAAGGTGTCACGTCAGTGGGATGGAGGCATGCAAACGAAACACGATGACCACTGTGAAGCTCGGTCCCAATGACCAAATGGCCAAATGGTCCATATGGCCCCGGGTCCTGGTGAATTAGTAAGTTTTATCTTGGTGGACCGCCATTAATAGAAGCTATTTGCCTCGGGTCACATTTTGATATGAAGCTTCACTCGGATCATCCTGTGTGCTGAATATGACTAAAGCACGGCTATTTGTCTCATTTTCACAAAAAAAGATATTTTGCAGCCGAATGATTCACTACAACAAACCATTGGCCTTTGCCGCACACACGTAAAGCCATTAGACCCGCTTTAAGAAGTTTAAGATTGACTTGACGTAGTCCCACGTTAGGTCGGTTTATGTTCAACACATAGAAAGGCTATGGTGTTATTGACGTAGCATTGTGGTGCGCGCTGTTTTCGTACTGGCTAAAGATGTCCCGATTTAACATTTAAACATTTTGACTCATTTAGGTCACTTTCCTGTCGTGAGATATTATCCAATGACAGAAAACCACAAAACCAGGCACCGCTGGAGAGTTTATATAGCGCGCATGACGGTGACTTGTATCGCTCCGTTCTGACTTTCTTAGTTTTATGATGACAGGGTTTTGCCTTTATGGACTTCTCGCTATTGACGAGGAGGTCAGGAAGCCCTGAAGGGCATGCGCTAAGACGTGCGCCTATCTTGAATGCAGTTTTCGTCTTCGTCTCCAATATGTTTCATTATCATTGGAATATCGCTTTTGCAACAAGCAAGTTGACATCCTGCTGGCATGCTGCCGCGCTGTGCACCAGAAACCAAAGCTGGACAGAAACGAGCCGAGATGAAGGTAACTGGAGTTGCCAATCAGGTTTTAGGACTATGCTCTTGAATTCGGACTTAGAGCCGTAATTTCAATCAGGTTCTTTTCATTCGCGACAGATTTCCAACAATTGGCATGCTGTCACTTTTGCGCTTGGTCGTTTTCTTTAAAGCTCCTGCACAAATTGTCGCTGTCATTCAAGTGCCAATACTGTGTTTTCTCCTCACATATGGCCCCATGCCAGGCCAAGTTTTGCTGAATCACTGCTGCAGTAAGAGAGGTGTCTTGCAAGAAGTGAATACAAGAAACGCAACAGCGGGGCAAGTCGTCTCTTTCTACGCATCAACTAGATGCCGATATTTGGGTAGAGCGATCTCTGGTTAAATCCTTTGATTTCATTCACAACCGTTCAGAAATCGTCCGGCCAATTGAACCGGTCGGGCATCGCGTAGGCAACGGCTGATTGGCTGAGGGCGTGACCTCGCCCCATTGGTCCGTCGGTCGCCGCTGTCTCGTGGGGAATTGAATATAAGGTGCCAGGGAGGCGGCACCAGCATCGCAGTCGGCGGTGGAGCAGCACAGCGTCGACCACGAGGCGATCACCTCCCGGGACAAGCACCGAGTGAGTCTCACGCTGCTGACCTCTCAGCGGTCAGAACACGCTGAAATGCTGCCTCATTTGATCCATCTCAGATGAAAATGTGCTGGCAGACGTCCGTCTAGTGCTGCTGCGATTATGTCTAAATATCTACTTTAGGTAGCAAACAGAAGTCGGTACGGGCTTGTTATCATCAGGGGGCAGGTGTCCACAGACATTCAGTAAGATATTGATTGGTGGTGATGATGACGCTGGTCGATAGCAGCCAGACTGCCATTTCCGCTCCCGAGCGTCCGATGTGGTAATTTCCGTGAGGCACGGCCACATGTAACGTCATATTGTATCGAATGGGCTCTGTCCATGTACAATGATGACTACCGTTCATACGGTTGAACATTTGCTCATTTGTTCATTAGCCTTAGTCAAATTCCCCTTCAAGAAATTCCGTTAGGTACACGTCGTTCTGTTACATGTAACATTATCGGCTTTCTCAGTACAATGTGCTATATTTGCAAAGAGCTCAAATTTGAGCAAAGGGCTCACATTGCGCGGCAAAATTTTAACTGAATAACGACTTCCGGGCTGGAGCTCGTGGCCGCAGTATCATGGATAAGCTTGAGCTATCGTCTTGGTTTCCACAAAAGTAAGGTTCGGGGCCACTAGAAGCGCTCTGCACAGCCAAAATGAATATATAGCATAAAGGACCCTGACGCTGTTCGGCCAGGTACAAATTATGCACGTTATTATAACCTAACCATTTCCCGAGACTGACCTCAAAGAAACTGTGACCTTTCCATATGGTCTGGTTGGTTCTGGTTAATCCGGTTTTCATACTTTGGAAGCGAACCTTTCATCTGGAGGCAATGTTCGAGGGCCTGTCGCGCTAACGACAGTGCCTGGGGTACAGTACACTAGCACGGCTTCCGCCGGCGAGCTGCCTGTACAGCCCCGACAGTGCTTGGGGTACAGTACACTAGCACGGCTTCCACCGGCGAGCTGCATGTACAACCCCGACGCAGATTTGACCGGTGGAGTGTGTGGTTTGAGACCTTGCAATCAATCACGCAGTAACGGGGCAGTCCTACTTTAACTTGGTCCACTTTAAAGCTTATTCTTGCTACGAAAAGCATATTAACAAACGGCCATAACACTACCCTGGCTAATGATTCTAATTATGCACGGCCGATGCAGCGCACGTCACGTAAGTACAAGATGTCCAGCGTGACACACCTTACAATCTGACCCTCAGCCGACCATATCACCTGACGCTGGTCTGACCTTGGGTTGATCTTGGCCTGCCCTTGCTGTCAGGCCCATGACTCGTCACATATCCGCTGTCAGCGCCTGCACCTGGCTAGCTGTCATCGTCTGCTTCGTCTTCTGCTTGTCCTTCGGCAGCGCCAACATGCAAATGGAGGACACCGAGAGGTGGGAAGCTCCGTGCATAAGGGGAAGGAAAGGAAGCTGGGAGAGGTCGGGCATCATGCCTTGAGTTGAGAGGCAGAGAGCGGTTCTGACGCCGCCAGGATCCTCTCAGATAACTGCATCTTCTCGTGGTGGCACATATGATAATTGCTTTATAAGGTCAACAGCTTCACCATGGGGTTTGATGAAACTTTACGAACAGTGTGAATACCCGTGTTTATTTACTGTGAATGATTGGTTAGGTTATTACTTTAATGTTGTGTTTGTCTTCAGCGAAACAACAAACGCTAGTCAGTTGTGGTTCTGGAACGCAAGCCATCATTTGTCCCCGAACATCTAAAATTAACAACTTCGGGCAATGCACTAGCTAATACGTAACGGAAGGGAAATCACGTACGGACGGTGGATGAGATGGATCATAGGTGCAACCAAGTAAGGCGGCGGTCTCAGCCCCTTCGCCCCCCCCCCCCCCTCTTAGGCCCACAATCTGTTTGGACCGTAGATGGTTCGTCGCAAAAACCTGAAAATCATTGTGATGAGATTTCACTGGGCTACGCCAAAAACATTCTGGCTGCGCTTCGAATGTGGAGATGAAACGATGCGAAGAATATGTTTTTTTCCAAGTTGCCATGTTAGCCTTGTTGTCCAGATTAACAATGTTGAATTTACTATCAGCCAAATTTGCATTCGAAATAACCACAAAGTCAATAAATGCTAAATTTTGAGGCACTGGAACACCACTTAATATTCCGACAGTTCACATGATTTACACAATAATGGGTTTTGATGGAGAGAATAGTAACGTCTTATCAGCGTGTGGCACCGTGGGTACCATAAAGAGCCCTCTTCATTTCACTCGCTACACATCTCGCATGCAATTTGGAGTTCCAAAACGTGCTCCTCAGAGTGAATATCTGACCATTACGAGCCATCCTGGCTTGGATGCTAGATACCGCTTGTGTTGCATTACATGAAGCCACAGAAAACGTTTGCACTATTTGAAATGTTCATATAAAGCCACCCCTGTAATATAACCCTTTCATGAAGGACTGTGAAAATCAGCTTGCAAAATGATCTCCTAAATTGCAGTTCATCGGATAAACTGCTCGTTTAAAGCCAATCTCTGCTCTGCAGGAAATCTTGGGCGGACGATGTGGAGGACATTCAGAGCGACCCCTACGTCAGCGAGCTGGTCAGCCGGCTGCGCACGCTCGACGATGCAGAAGCGATCAATATGGCCCAGTACGAACTAGATAGATATTTCCGAAACCACGTGCCGTTTTTCCACCTGTACAACAAAGTGCCGACCACGCCTACTGCGGCGCGGTCCGTATACGCCGGGTAGGTCGCCAGGGCTCCAATAGATGTCGCTGCCTGCCGCCTGGCTGTTCGCACATCGTGGCCTGGCCAAGAGAGGACATCGCTGTGAAGAGCGTTGCCATTCTGCTTGCCTGCTATTGCAGACCTACGCGGCGAAATGACTAAGATGGAATGCATTCACTTTTGCTTATTGTTTAATTGGCCATCTTATGCAATATGTGCATCGCTATTTTGTTTTGACGTGATGAATAATGTCGTGGAAGACCGATGGCCTATGCTTCATCTCCGTTTGATTACCATATGGTCTTAATGCATGCTCAAAATATGTGAAAGCTTAGGCAACATCTTATGGCCTGAATGTCATACCTAAGCTTTTTAGTGCTTTGTCTTTCGTGTTCGGCAACAAGAACACGTAAACTTAATGTTCGCTTGTACGCAACGTAAGCCATGTACGCAAGAAACTTGAAGAGCTTCTCTCATCAAAAGTGATCGAGAAAAATCCAAAACACACGCCTGATCTCAGAATGTGCCGGACATCCACCACTCCCCCACCCCATCCCATCCCTTCATAGTTCATCGCAGCAGAGCCTCCGAGTTGACCGGCGTCCGTTTCCCACAGGAAGCGCGGGCTGGACTTCGGCCTGGGCCGCGGCTTCTCGGCCACGCAGGCGGCCAAGCACAAGATGGGTCTGGCGGCGGCGGCCTTCCCGGGCGGACCCGGCCGCCGGCGACGCTCCGTCGAGTAAACGCTCCATCTGTAAATCCCGACCTCCATCTGGCGTGCCCTCCTCTGCCCCGGCGGCTCCATGTGGAGCTACCGGTGCCAGCTGGAGCATCCCCCAGCCAGCCTCGGTGGACTGGATCCGGTAGTCACGTGGGATCAGCTGATTCCGGCGGGCTGGGCCGCCTCGGTTCCGTGAGCCGACAGGAAAACGTCTTTGGAGGTGGCTGAAGATATTGAAGACGATCGATCTGTGGGGGATCGCCTTAGCCTCAGCTGATCCCACAGGATCTTTGCTGGTTGTTCGCTCACGGACGGGGACGGCCTTATCGTCTCCAGCACACCAGTACCATACGAAGAGCTGTTGATCAGGGTTGTGTGGTGTGGACCACTCACTTTGGTGCGCCCCACCTAGTGCGGAGAGTAGTCGCCATTCAGCACCCCTGTTTTACTTGATCGGACGTCTCTCGTAGCCACTTAGAGTTGGGGTACTGGTCTGGATGTGACGCCACATGGTCCTTGCGCCAGCCCATTGCGACCCTGATCTTTGTCAAGACCCGTTTTGCCGCGAGCCACTCTGCCGATGGACAGCATCGTTTAAGCATCCACGTATAAGACAAATGTGCGCCGCGTTAAAGTTGAGTGGATAATGCATTTTGCCGATGGTGTCAAATACATGCACATGGTCGACACTGCTTGTTAACGGTCACGATCAGCGACTTGGCAGCAAGCAGCAGAACGCGCTTGTTGACTACATCGCTCTGTCATCCATGAAGTTTCTTGATACACGTAGGCCACTCTCCCTGAAATGGTAACCGCTGTGTAGTTCTTCCGTTTATCCCTCCTCTTAGTTCCTGCCATTTGAGTTTGTCCAGTAGTGAAGGCGAAGGTTCTCTCACAGCGGTGATCTTCGGACGTAGGCGAACTGGAATGTTGAAGTTCTTAACGCGCTCCCTCCCAATATTATATATCTGAAATAACTATTGCTGGTCGAAGGGGTTCTCGATAAGAATCAGCACACGAACGGCGCTTGTTGCCACTGCAGTAACCATGACCACCTTATTGTTGCACTGTCAGTTGATAGAACTTCGTAATGCTCACATGATGACACCCTTTGCGCACCAATATGAATACGTCGAAATGTCTGCCATATTTTAGTCACAACACTGCGGTTAGCTGAGCGCATTCAGTAGTGTGCCGTCAGTGGGTCATAACAATAACATAGGGGCGCCGGCCAAGTACCATGTTACGTTGCCACTTGATAGCCTCCCCATTCTGCTGTGGAATGCATCCCATGGCAGTCTCAGAGTATGCTTAGTAGCGCGTTTGAGTTGTTACCGATTACTGCTCTGTTTTGTGGCTGCTGACCTGCGACTGCTGATTGTAATAAACGGTGAACATTTCGCCAATGTCTCACTAGTCTTTGGTGAGCGGATCGGTATTGCAATTCAGAATTTCAGCTGTCAATTTGCGTTACAAAGTTGAATCTTAAAATAGCTTTACTTTTAGCCTCGTTTTTTTGCAGCCACCCAGAACAATGAATAAGATTGGCTTCACTGCGAAATCCTGTAGCTGTATATACGTGCAAACCTTATACATGGATACAAATACTGTTAATAAATGAGGGAAATACTGTAATAAAAGATTGTCGTTAAACTAGGGCACACCATTTAAATCGTGTCTTCGTTAACTCTCACTCTGATGGAAAAGGGATGGGGTGGGGTGGAGGCTCTACGCAAACCCGTAAGGTCTTATGACAATGCCTCCCAGACACGTCGTGCAATCACACGCAAATTTTCCGCATACGTTTGACATTTGGCCTGGCAAAATAAAAACTTAGCACCAATCACGAGATCTTCAGACCAATCCTGTCGTGTCCCCTTCTGAGCAGTGTTATTATTAGTTTTGAAACAGCAGGAGGCTCGTTTCGACATCCACGGATTAGTCGCGTTATGAAAAAGGCGGATCAAGGCGAGGGTATGTAATAACAAATATAGTACAAGTGTGAAGATGATTAGAATGCAATCAGATATCACTGGAGTCAGACTCCACCACTCATCACGCGCTCGACGATCAAAACGCTTCAAATATGCTGTTTAGTGTCTAACGTCCGACGAAAAGTGATTTCAGGCACTCCTTCCCGGTACAGGAAGCTACGGTACAAGCTTATTCAGTTCCCACCCTGGTAAGCTGCAGCTGACCGTCAGCTCTGTAGCACAGGGGCGAATTTTTTTTTCTTACCGACGAAATCTGAAACTGTCTGAATTGTCACCTGAGTTCAAATCCTTCAGAAACCGTTGCAATATATCTCTAAATGCAATAAACACAAAAAGCAAAGACAAATTAAGTGCAATGCGCCATAACCATCAAACATTTTTGTTTCGCAAGCTCATTTGCACTAAAGTTTCGTTTGCTGGCCGTCAGACACTGAATGTTGAGACTAACCTAACATAATTATCAGATAAAGGCGTGCTTAATCTAACCAGCCTAAGGGCGTGTAGTTTCCTATTCAGTTGGAGTGGGAGGGCGGGGGGGGGGGGGACGAGGCAGGGTTGTGCCTCCTAACCAGGGATGCAGCTTTCATATTTTAGCCATTGCCTTTATCCATCATTCGTCACTTATCATGATTTGGGGATTCGGCCCCCAAAACTGATTTTAAAGGACTACACCCCTACTGCCAGCTGCGTAAAATTGCGTCAAATCTGGGGAGAAAACTGCTTTAAGTGCGTTTCTCAGGCAGGCTCAGCCATTTTCTTCCTGCACCCTCCCACTTCCACTCCCATCCTTCACCCCACACATTTTGCAAAACTACATCCCTGTGGCCCTGCATTTACCGATAACTGGTTCTGCAGGCACCTGAAACAATATCACTTTTGTTTTCGTGACGTCATCGTGCAATCAGATGAAAGTGTTGGCGCCCTTCATTACCTTGGCATGATTATTGACGGCGCAGAACTCGGGGTTCTTAACACAGTTCCAATTATTTGGAGTAAAACCCATATCATATTGGTGTTAACAGATGCAAACGGGATTGTTGAACACCTTTAGCACTTTCTTTCAGCTTTATATGCAATATGATGACAACTAAAAACATTTTATTTAATGCTTCTCCACCGACCAGCGCAAGTCTGAGGTGCCACGGGCACTGTGAGAGGCCTACACTAGCGATGCTCAGCCTATTATCTCATATTTGCTGTTCCTCTCAGTAGCAAAAAGCCACGGATAAATCTTTGACATGTGTCGCTCCAACGGCCTCCGTTTATCTCTGAACCTACAGCTCAGGTATCCATGAACTACAATCCCAGATCGGCAGGGCTTTTTAACGCTGTTACCTAAACAACTGACAATTAGCTACATCCTTCTAGCCAGTCAGTTTTCTTCCCTTCTAGCCCCCAGCTTCCTTCGCCATGCTTCCCGCGTCGCGAGCAATCAAACCCATCTGCCTCAAATGGCACGACGCTTTAAAATGCTGCGTGGCAAACTGAGCACGTTCGTCGCAAGATGCTGCGGTCGGCCGCGATTTTTACGACTAGCAATGAGCCTATTTATTTGGTATTTTATACTGTTGAGTATGTAAAGTGAATCCTGGCGGAAAAAGACAGTGAAAAATACCGATCTGAGGTTCATTGGAAAAACACTGTGTCACCGCTGATCTGTGACGTCAACACTGACAGAGTATAGTTTGTAGTATGTTTCTGGAACTTACTAAAAACTCTTCTGAATAAGGCTACTATGTTTGGGAGCATTTTATGGCTCAACTTGTTTATACGGCGAAACGTCAACGTTTCGACATGTGCTCACGTTGCAAGCTTTAGCGAACACAGACCAATACTTCGCCCTGAGTTTCGTCGAGCTGTTGTAATCTGTTGTAATGTGGTCTTGTCTGTTGAAATTTGTTTTCGTTTTCGCAATTTTGCCACCAAATGGTTCGCAAAAGTGTCAGTTTTTGTCACCAATCACATCCTGTAAATCAGAAGCTTTTTCACCTTATAGCGCGCGCGCGGAGGACAGGCACGTCCAATCAACGGAGCACTCGTCAGTGTCATGTAGCAGTTCTGGTGCCCTGAGGGCGGCGATACGATGACGGATCGCGGCGACATCCGTGTTCGGTGTGAAGCTCATCAATTTTAGATTATCTGGGATTCAGCAACGCTGGAGTCACATGATCCCACCGGCCGAAACCGACCACAATGAGAACGCCACAGCGTATTGTCCTCTGAACACGTTACCCCTGCGTCGTTGAGCAATGCCCAGCACGGTTATGCAGTCAAGTTTGCGTGCATAGACAAAGGCGTTTACCAGCAGACTCCTGGTACACCTGCTGCGGCTCCTGGCAAGACCCACCAACACAGACACGCGACACGCTCATTACTTATGCGCCGGGGACACCCAGAACAGTGGAATATACAGAGGGTTTACGCTGCACAGTTACACAAAGGCAAAGATAAAGGTTTGCTTTTGCTGGCACTCTAGTGTGATTCTGTAATCGCCTTTTCCTTCTTTTCCTCCTGTCAAGATACGTTCAGTGCTATTCCTTTCAATTCCGTTATTTCCTGATTATATTTTCTGATATTTCCTGATTTCCCGATGAGCCACGATAGACTGTTTTCTTCAACTTTATGTATGACTAACTGAAACATTTTCCATTTCCTTGTAGAGTTTTTAAATTTTGGTGTGAGAAGTTGAAACTGCCGTGAAGTGTTCAGAATAAGGATTTTACATAATAGCGGCTCTTTTTATGGCAACGCCATTTGAGAAATTAGTGGATACTGAAAAACAGCGCGTGGGCGCAAAGATATTATAAATTGTATAAAATCCACAGAACATGTTCAGCAATTAGCGACATAGCACCGGTTTTAGAATGCAAAAAATGAGCCTTATTCTGTCAGCCGTCGAGTAGAAACATCCTCCTTGATTTCTCGGCCACGATAGCACGAAAAAGGGCGGCGTGAGAGGGGATGGGGGGACGGCCTGTTTGGAAACATCTAAGATTAGGCGGAGCTTGGATTTTGTTATCGGTGCATGCATTCAAACCAGTGTACGCGTCTTAGACGCCCGCCAAGAAAACCACGCATTCTACCACATTCTAATGCATTATTAACTGATTACCTGATTGATGCACATTATTAGCTGCTGCATTCCAGCATCTTCCTATCGCACCTGAGCCTGTTACTCATGTTTCGAAATCGTTAGATTTTTTTATAAACGAGGAAATCCAAATTTTGGAATGCACTCAGCATTCGTAGAGATCTTCAGGTAAGTAAAGAACTTGCTGATCTATCAGTTTGATTTCCTTTGTGCGAATTTGAATTTCCTATTTACCAAAATCAGTGACTTAGACCAGGTCAAAAGGTCAACCTCTAAAAAATCCCCACACATAACTGTTGTGGTTCATTTGCCATTGTTCTGACATTCTGTGTTAACACACCAGCTAGACCACCAGCTACCAGCTAGCTAGGTGGCCAGCTAGATACCCGCCGCTTGGGTGGCGGGGGGGGGGGGGTAATTTGACTCCCCTGAGATCTCGGGAACTAAGAAAGCTAGGGACACCAAATTTACAGGACATGTTGACCTATACATGAACTCACTCAGGTCAAAGTTTAAGGTTCATAGGTCATGACTTTTAGGTCAAATAAGGTCAAACAAGGTCAAACTCCATGTTGGTCTCCCAAGTACCCCCAGAACCTAGATAACTGTTTCTAAAAAAAACGTCATCGGACCATTTAGGGTCAGTGATCTTGTTAAGCCTTTTGAGGGTCATGGTGACCAAAATCATACAAGACTGCTGCGATTTTTCTATTTGAATAAACGATAAAGATTGCGCTAGGTAGTATGCTCCTAAAAACAAAATGCCGACCTGGGTCATCTCAGGTCAATGGCATATTCTGACCTCTAAGAAGTCAATGGAAGATGTATAATGCGATTCCTGATGTCAATCAACTCAAAATGAACACGGGAAGCTATCCCATTCAGCAAGCTCTAGAGTGAAAAAACAGGTTGATTCTCACCTTGGTCTTGCCTTTATGCGTGACCTTAGGTCAATTGAATTTGCTTTGTTTAATATCTGCGTTGCCTAAGAAAGCATCTCAGAGATGTACGGCACTCCGTTGTTGCATCAGATTTGAGCGATTCGCTAGAAATTGCCTTCGCTGAAACAATGGTCTGACTTTGACCTGCCATAGGTCAGCGAGCGTGCCAGATATGTCGAAATTGTTTATACCAAACGATCCGCTTTTCAATTTTCCACTGCTATGCATGTTATAAAATCAGTCTGGAAAAACCTTGGGGAAAGGCGATTTGATCCACTACCCGAGCGCGTGTTAAAAGAACATTATTGTACTTAAAATTTGATAATATCAGCTATTTGGAGAGACAAGAGGTCAGTTACATGAAGTCAGGACAACTTTTTCTATTTTCGTAAATAATACAGATCGTGTACTACGTACGCACGTACGTACTTTTCGTTAGGTTTGGTGATTGCATATGAGGAAAAGGAAACCAACTCACATGCACATTAATCATATGACCACAGAGCACATGAAGTTGGCCCAGTTACTGACTTACCTTTAGGGACGTCTTCTGCAAAACACATTCTCAACTCAAAACAAGAAGTTGTATACGGTAATTTTGGGCATATCCTTCGAGTTGTCAACTGAAAAGATATTGCAGTATCATCCTTTTGCATCATGAGGTCACAATAGGCTATGTGAGGACAGGAAAAGGCATATGAGGTCATCTAAGGTCAATGCCTATCTTTCCAGTGGCGCAAGATGAGCGAATACGGCGCCTGTAACACCTTCCTATCGTGTATGTGATGCTGATCACGTATAATTGCATGCACCAACGTGGCAGCTCTCAGTTTGTTACACATACATTTTCAAGCGTCGAAGGGACTATGCATCATGCATACGACAGCAATGCCACCTAGCGTACCTATAGATATACAACACACTGTTTATAACCACAGGAAAACATGTAATTCATCACATAGATCCACTCAAAACTTAAGCCTTTGTTCAATTGGATGCTTTGTAAATTTGGCCTAGATTGACCCCAGCTGACTTTTAGGTAGTCTTAAAATGGTATTTTTGTTCTGGAAGCATTTCGCTCCATAGTTAGACATAATAAGATAGAATTACAAAAGCATATTGTGACAAAGTGTCAGTCATTCATGACACTGGTAGACCAACTTTGAACGGTGACCCGATATGACCTGAACCTCCTACGGGAACACAAATGGTCGGAATGGACTCCCCAAAGTCATAAGGCCTATTTTCGTGACCGTCAGTTCACTCTCGAACACACCTGGATAAAATCGTTTGTTTGCGAAAATTTGCGTCGTTGATTTTGTTCGTGCCTTTCTCACAAATGTTCCTACATTTCTAACACATGGCCCGTGCGTAATGTACATAGTTGGCATTCCGTTGCGCTGTGCACTAGCACCCAAAGTTGAAGAGAAATGAACCTAGATTAAGAAGCTGGATCCACCATAAAAGCTTTACGACTTTACTCTTTAGAATGGACGAAAATTTGCTATTTCACCGAGAACCCTTTCATTTATGACGGACCCCAAACAACTGAAATGTTTTTACTTTTGTATTCGGTCGTTAGCTGTTACGCTTTGGCTCAAACTGCCGCCGCAATTTAAGTGTCAATGCTGTGTAATCTCCCCATATATGGCCCGTGTCAGACCGATTTTGACCTACCGACCGACCAACAGCGACATAACGAGGAGGTCCCTGCAGGAGCCGAGCATATGCGGAGCGGGCTAAATCGCTGCTTTCTGCGCTTCTAACTAAAAGCCATTGTTTTGGCATTGCAATTTCTGGTTAAACCTGTCTAAACCTAAAAACCGTCAGTCGTAACTATGTGGCTCAAACCGCCTCCGAAATTCAAGTGCAAATGCTACTTAAAGTCTTCTCACATGATCCATATCAGGCGGCTTTTCCGTAATGGCATCTGCATAAAGAAAGGCCTCAACAAAAGGCGAATGTAACAAATATATCAGGAGTAAGTCGCTTTTTACGGATTTAACCAAAACCCACTGTGTTGGTAGCTCAATTATTTGAGCCAACTAATTTCATTGACAACCGTTCAGAAATCATCCGGCTAATTGAACGGATCAGGTTTCGCGTGGGCCGGGCGTTGTTCTGATTGGCTAAAGGCGCGGCCTCGCCCCATTGGTCCATTGGTCGCTGCTGTCTCGTGGGGAATTGAACATAAGGTGCCGGAGAGGCGACACCAGCATCGCAGTCGGCGGTGGAGCAGCACAGCGGCGACCACGAGGCGATCTCCTCCCGGCACAAGCATCGAGTGAGTCTCACGCTGCTGACCGTCAGCAGACAGAACACGCTGAATTGTTGTATTATGTGAGCTCATCTCAGATGGATCTTCGCTGTTTGATATCTCTCTTGTGTTGCTACGACTAGGTTTTCATGCCCAAAGGTCTTTTTCAAGTATTAAACGTTGCATGCTTGCAGGTAGGACGTTGTATCAGAGGTCCAGTGTTCTTAACTGTTCAGCGAAGCATTGATTGCTGGTAATGATGGCGCTGGTTAATAGCAGTCAGGCTGCCATTCGTCATCCTAGTTGTCTGAGTTAAAAATTTCCGTACGACACAGTGACTTAAGCGTCGTCAGACTGGCGACGGTTGCCCACGTGCCGGTCACTGAACACTCACATCCGGTCAGACGGCCTGGTGTTCTGCGGTACAGTCTACGAGCTCGGTTACCACCAGCGAGTTGCTGGGGCAGCTTCGGCGCAGATTTGGCTGTTAGAAAACATTGGCTGGGGCCCTGCTAACCGTCATATCATAGCTGGACAATCTAGCTTAAACATGGTTTGCCCTAAAGCTGATTCTTGCTATGAAAAATCCCATGTTCAAGCAGCCACTACATAACCCTGTGACACGGTTCTGATATATGCTTCAGACGCAGCGCACGGCATGTTAGCTAACGTTGTCCAGCATGACATGCTTTGCAATCTAATCCTCACCCGGGGCAGTGTCACTGACCCGACCTTTGCCCGACCTTGACTTGACCTGATACTGGCCTAACCTTGGCCTGACTCTGTCCCATGTCCCTTGCCTGACCCAGACCTACCATCGTTTCAGGCTCATGACTCGTCACGTATCCGCTATCAGTGCCTGCACCTGGCTAGCTGCCATCGTCTGCTTCGTCTTCTGCTGGTCCTTCAGCGACGCCAGCACGCACATGGAGGACGCCGAGAGGTGTGTAGCTCCGTGCGTGTGTGATGAAGGAGAAGAAACTGGGAGAGTTCGGGCTTCATGTTTTGTTTGGAACGCAGAGAGCTGTTCTGACATCGCCATGATCCTCTCAGGGATCAGTTCAATGTATATGTTCTTGGTGGTACCGCTTAACAAATGACATGTTTAAGTCCAACAATCTCCGTGAGATTTAACACGCGCTCAGGTGGGGTCAAATTGACCCGCCCTAAGGTTTTTCCAAAATGGTTTCCGAACGGCGCGGCGCAGCCACGCCAAATTTTGCATAGCAGTAAACAATTAAGTAGTGGATCACTTGGCATCAACAATTTATATGTACTTTGTAAAGTCATTGACCCATGGCAGGTCAAAGTCAGGCCATAGTTTTAGCGAAGCCAGTTTCCAGGGAATCGCTTAATCTGATGCAACAACGGAGTGTTAGACGAATACATACATCTCTGAAATGCTTTTAGGCAACACAAATATTGAATGAACAAATAAAGTTTATCTAAGGTCAGGTATAAAGGTCAGACCAAGGTCAAAATCAATCTGTTTTATTACTCTAGCGTTGCTGTGCGGGATAGTTTCTGGTGCGTATTTCGAATTCATTGATAGCAGGAACCGCATCATACATCTTCCATGGACTTCGTAGAGGTCGGAATAGGTAATTGACCTAAGATGACCTATGAAGGTCATGACCTATGTGCCTCAAATTTTGGCCTAAGTGAGTTTACGTATAGTTCAACACATCCTGTGAATTTGGTGTCTCTAGCTTTCTCATTTCCCGAGATCTCAGGGGGATGGGGGGGTCAAATTGACCCCTACCCGAGCGAAGGGTATCTAGTCGGCCACCCGGGCACGCGTTAAGGCAATTTTATCTGCAGTGTATATGGTCGTGTTTTTTGCTATCAACCCAATAGGTGAACCACTACTTGTGACCCATTACGTCACAAATACAATGCTGTTCTGCCGCTTATTTAAAAACAATTTATAGGTGGTATCTGGCCCATCAATTCAAACATGGTTTGCTTCATGAATGTCTACATTTAGCAACTGTTGTTAATGCGCTCACTGACACGCAGCCCCAGTGCTGTATGTAACAAATTGTAGCATTTTCACATATGATCGGTAGTGCCAAACATATAAAATGTAACTTTAGTATAATTGAAGCATGCATTAACTGATCTCTCTGGGTTGGAGGACACCAAGGGCGCATACAAAATTATGTGGACCATGTGCCCAGACAAGAGCAGACGGGTTTCCATGTTTCCCATCCTTAATCTCGAACGCTATATAGGACCTTAGATGGTTAGATGCCGAAAACTTAAAGTAATCATTACTGGTTGTGACTGAGTACCCCTGACAAATCATGCCCCCTGATTGGTACATTCAACGGTGCCATGTGAAAGTCGTATGCTGCGAAGATAGTTTTTCAAAATTGTATAATGCTGAGTTTGAATATCAATCGAATATGTATACAGAATAACTAAGTCTTTCAATATTTGGGGCGATTTATTTTTCATCACCTACCATCATGGGGTAACAACTTCTCATCCTGTGAGGCACCGTGGGTGTCAGAGGGCGGGCATGTTTCAGTTTACTTGCTACACATTTTGTACGCAATTTAGATTAAGAAGTGTTCCACGGAGCGCAGAGCCATCCTGATTTTTGCATAATTCATATAATTTATGTTGCTTTGCATTCAGAAACAGAGAGCGTTCGCAACTCCGTCAACTGTTCACATAAGGTCATCCTAGATCCATAACGGTGTTATGCACGCCTCTTTTCCTGGCATTCATGCCTTTCCTGATACACTTAACCTGATATTCATGCAGGCCTGCTTTGCATCCTGCATGAATATCAGGTTGCAAAACATCACATCATCATCATCGGTTGATTGTGCAGAGTGCTCGCTTGACGCTCATCCCTCCTCTGCAGGAAATCTTGGGCGGACGATGTGGAAGGCATTCTGAGCGACCCCTACGTCAGCGAGCTGGTCAATCGGCTGCGCACGCTCGACGACGCAGAAGAAACTGATCTGGCCCAGGAAGAACTAGACAGATATTTCCGAAAGCACGTGCCGTTTTTCCACCTGTATAACAAGGTGCCGGCCACGCCTACCGCGGCGCGGTCCGTTTACGCCGGGTATGTCGCCAGGGCTCCAATAGATGTCGCTGCCTGCCACTTGGCTTCTCGTGCATCGTGGCCTGGGCAAGAAAGGACATCACTGTGGAGAGTGTTGACATTCTGTCTACTTTAATTTCGCTGACCTGCTCAGCGAAGTGGTTAATATAGGGTGCGCTCAGCTAATTGCTTATTTTGTGTGAGCTAGTTTTTAGCTAGCCAGCTAGCTCTCAGAGCTAGCTGTTTCTATTTGGGCGTGATGAATGGTGTAAGTAATCCATGTTTTACGCTTTATATCATTTTCATTATCGTTGGTCTTCCATCAGTACCTAACACAGGTGACAGTTTGGGTAGCATGTTATGGCTTGAAAAGCATAAAAGTCCTTTACTATCGCCGCGAGTCCTGTCGGGCTGGACAGCAAAAACTAGGTAAGATAATGGCGTGTTGAATTTACACGCAAAAAGTTACAAACATCTCTCCTGCTGCTCAATTCAGAGAAGTACAAAACACGCGCATGATCGCCAAATGTGCTGAGCATCCAACGCGTACCCTGTCCATAGCGCAGCAAGATCACAGCCTCCAACTTCTGACCGGCGTCCTTCTCCACAGCAAACGCGGGCTGGACTTCGGCCTGGGCCGCGGCTTCTCGGCCACGCAGGCAGCCAAACTCAAGATGGGCTTGGCGGCGGCGGCCTTCCCGGGCGGACCCGGCCGCCGGCGACGCTCCGCCGAAGCAGCCGCTCCATCTGTAAACCCCGATCTCCATCTGACTTGCCCTGCTCTGCCCCGGCGGTTCCGTGTGGAGCTGACGTGCCAGCTGGAGCGTCCCCCAGGCAGCCTCGGCGGGCTGGATCCGATGGTCACGCGGGATCAGCTGACTCCGGCGAGCCGGGCCGCTTCGGTTCCGTGAGCCGAATAGGAAAATGCCTTGGACGTGGCTGAAGAGACTGAAGATGGTGTGATCAGAGGCGGGACCGCCTCAGCCTCAGATGGTCCAGCAGGATCAGCTGATTCCGCAGATCCTCACGGACTGCTGGTCAGTCACCTCTCCGCCGCCGGCTGATGGTGTGCTGGTTGGCCACCCACGGGGGGCGGGGGAGGGGGCAGCCGGAATCAGATACCGGAAGTTGTTGGATAGGGTTATAGGGTGTGTGCCGTTCACTTTGCTGCGCTCCATCTAACGTCAAGAGAAGCCGCAATCCGGCTGCCGTGTTTCACCTGATTAGGAGTCCCCCGCAGTCACGCGGAGTTTGAGGGATGGTCTGAACGTCCCCGTGGTCCAAGCGTCGGTCAAACCAATAGCGACACCCATCTATGTCGAGGCCATTTCTGCCACGGGCCACGCTGCCAATGGACAAGACTATTGAAGCATCCACCCGCGAAACAAATTTATGTCGTGTTTTATTGTAAGGGCAATGTATTTTGCCGATTATTGCAAATATATATGTACCCTATCGACATTGTCGTTTGATGAATGACCATTATCATCAGTTTCGGAGTATCATTTCGGAGCAAACAGCGGAACTGGCTCATTGGTAAGCTGCAGCTTGCCGTCAGCTCTGTAGCACGCGCGCGGCGGGCGGACACGTCAAAGCGACGGAGCACTCGTCAGCGCCGAGCAGCGGTTCAGATACCCTTAGGACGGTGGAAAGATGCTGCATCGTGGCGATATCCGTGTTAGGTGTGAAGCTCATATACTTTAGGCCATCTGGCCTTCAGCAGGGCAGAGATCATATAATCCTGCTGACCGAGATCAGCCACAACGAGCAGGAAACAGTGTGTTGCATTCTGAATACGCTGCCTCTGCGCTGTTGAGCAAATGCTGACACGGTGATATATTAAGGTTTGCGTGTATGGACAAAAGCGGCCACCAGCAGACCCCTGGCTCACTCGCTGCGGCTCTTAGCAAGACCCAACACACACTAGCGAAACTGAACAAGACACGCGACACGCTCATTAAATGCCACTTACTGATGGCATCCAGCGCAGAGGAGTAAACAGAGCATCGGCCCTGCAAAATCACATAATGACGAAGATATTCTTCTATTTTGCTGATGTTTAGTTTATCTTTATCAAATTTGCATTTCGCTGCCTCTTGTCCATATACGTTTCGTGCGATTCCTTTCAATTTCATTACCGTTTTTGCTAATGAAGTTATTAGTGGTCTGGCATGATAGCAACTGGTATCCTTTTTGTGACAGACTGTTTCTTGCAGGTTCGTAGATGATCAGCAGAAAACAAATTTGCCCCTCCGATGTGGGATTTCGAAAATATGGTGTGAAAAGCTGAAAAGAACCGTGAAGTTTTCATAAGGAGGGCCACACATGATGGTGATTCTCTTGCATTATAGAAACAGTGATATCTGATGAATGAAACGTGCGCTGAAAAACTGGACACAATAGGACACATAGATACTTGAAATTAATGAAAATATAGAACATATGCTAACCAAAAACCAGTGTAATAACATCTGTTTCCGACCCCTGAAAAATAAGCATTGCTATTTGTATTATCCAGTAAGAATATCCTGTTTGGCTTTTTGCCCAGCCCAGCGAGATGCCGTATGAGAGCGGCCGGGAAGACAAAAAAAAAAAAAAAATACTGGGGTTATATGGAGCTGTTACTCTGACATTTCTGAATGTATTCACGCTGCTGTATACGTCCTAGACGAGAGTTTATGACGCATACAGCTAACTACACCAGGGTTGCGGCCTTGCATTTAGAGCGTAGAGGGATGCCTCCATCCCCTGATCTTGAAAATAGCGGTCTAAATCTGTAAGGAATCTCGTTTTTATCGTCCTTTTAGGGCAGGTGTAGCCATTTTGCACTAGTCGTCCCTGCTATTTGATTTGCGCGACATCACCCTTGACATGTACGAACTAATATCATGTGCATGTACGAACTAATATAAGCCAGCAGATGGAGTTTCTTGACGCAACAGTAAGGAATTCGTCGTAGGCTGGACTATGTATTAATTAAGCTTACACTTCTTGAAACCATAAAGGGCTCTTTACCACTTCAATATACTTAGTCTGTGCATGCAACGAAGCGCAGCGTGATCCTTGTTATGCACGACGCGTGAGGGTTTCGTAGCGAAGTGGAAGCGTGCTGGACTCGCGATGCGTTGGTGCGGCATCGAGTGGGTGCGGTCCTGGGTGCGGTCCTGGGGGGGGGGGGGGGGCACGCGGCGTTTTAACCCAGCTGTAAAAGGAGACATGTCTATTGGTAGCTGTCCAAACACGATTCGTGTGGCTCAGTTGGTCTTGTTTTGAATCTGAATGCATGCCGATGACAAAACTGCTAGCAATGCTCAAGCCGGGGCCAACCTGACCCGTGCAACCGTGCCGGAGTACAGGACACGGAGGGTGAAACGATGAGCATTCCCACGGAATGTTCCTTTTGTAATTAAATGGAGTGCTTCACATTTGTATGGGGCTTTGACGTGAAATAACCATCTTGAACATCATCCGGTGCGGTACATGACCTTACCCTTCTTAGGATCAAAATACCTCCAGTTTCTTTGCTGTACTCCTTCGATGATGTGCACACTATTTCGAGAATGCTATTCAAAAGTCACCGGGCACCCTTGGCGCCATAATGATGTCATTCGAATTCTGTCATTTCATTAGCCTCGCGATCAATAATGCCAAGAAAAATATGATTGGCAAGTCATTTATATCTAGCGTTGGTGAGGACGGTTTCCTGATTTAACAACCGTCAATTGGTTGTCTACCAACGTTGTGCAGGATAGGATGACGTAATCAAACAATGACGCAGTGAGGACCATACACACTAAACAGAGAAATTGTGCTTTCTAGAGCAGCTTTTCCACTAAGAATTATACCAATAGTTGTAAGTAAAGAGTTAAGCTCATCACAGCTAATGCTTTATCTGATGTCTTCAAACGCGGAGCATTCCCTTCAATGCACAGACTTGATGAGTTATGATGTATTTGCGCTTGGATTCGGTCAACTTCTCATGATCTCATTTGCTGAGCTCTGCTTTCCTAGAGGTCAAGCTAGGGCAGTTATCTTGCATGACGTCATATGACACGATGCGTCTATAGTTCCCATCTATCAATACAGATGTGCTCAAAAAGAAGCTGCGTGTAATGTCAGATGATACCAGTGTGTGAGGATGCAATGGGTCAGGTCACAAGAAGGTAAAGTGTCATGTTGGAGGGATGAAAGCATGTAAGCAAAGCATTCTTATCGGTGGAAAGTTTGCAAAACGACCGCTGCTGTCGACGCGCCCATAACACCAAAATACCATGCAGTACCAAAGTCCAGTAAGGTTCTCGGGTCCCGGCGCATTATTCAATCTGATCCCGGTGCACCTGGATCAAGTAACGCTGACCTCGGATGCCATTTTTTACCCGAACTGCCTCTATGGTCATCCTGTGTGCTAAATATAAACAAAACACGATTCTTCCCATATTTTCCCTGAAATGAAACATTTTCATTCAATAACTCACCGAAACCATTGATTGGCTTTTGCCTTGCAAGCCTTGAACCGTTAGTTCCACTTTGGAAGGTTTCAGGTTGACTTGACCTACTCCCTCGGCGTGCCATTCGGCGTACATGACACATAGCAAGGCTATGGAGCGTTGGTAAAAGATAATTTTTTGTCGCCGATAGACTTTCTGCGGACGAAGTTGTCACCAGCAGCGCAACGCGATATCGCCGCCGCTTGCAATAGCATGCACACAACCGGAACGTTCATGTATGCAATTTCATGCAGCTAATACCAAGATAACTGCTGCTGCGACGAATGCAGGTAAATCGGCTTAAGGCAACGGCATAGTCCAATCGCAAAAGCAGTCTTCTTCCACCCTCTGAACTTGCCGTGGCCTCACATATAAGCTTGATCCACGCCCGGACTTGCTATCTTCGACCGAGAAAAAAAACGAGCCTCGACAGCCAGGGTGGTTGAGTGTATGGCATAATTTCAGCTGGTGCAAACAAAAACTGGGAATGACGTCCAACATGCAGGCCACCTCGAGGCCATGTCCACTTATGGAAACCATGTGTGCGTCTGGAGCCCCAACCCAACCATCACGACACTCTCTACCATACCTTAGGCATGACCCAAGCCTGGTGCGACAAGTGTTGCCTGGTGGGCGCCCTTCTCTGCGCTCCAGCAATTAGCATATAAAGGCTTAAACTGGGTTTCTAGGCTGCCTGGAAAAGGAGCAATACACTGGGTTCCGACTTGGACTCAGACTGAGGTGAAGGCGACTGCGCAGATGCTGGGCAAGAGGTAGTGAAGGCATGAAGGAAGAAGGTGATGCATCGGGGTCACAGAAAGATGTGATCACAGAGCTGTTTGATGAAAACAAATACTAGTTTTTTCATATTCTTGACACGCTGAGGGAAAAACCGATCATCTGCGGCTGCAGCTCAACTATAGAAGAGTGCTGCACGCGTTGGCGAACTGCAGGTGCCAGAAATTCCAGGCTCAAGCTCAATGATTTCCCGTCGTTTGAACAATGAAATGACATGTGCCTCCACCAACATGCAACACTTTTCTTGTTGTTTTGGAGTACGGAATGCGCGAAATTGTTTGTTTTTTTTGGCTCATGCGTACGTCCTTATCCGAACCATGGCCTGAAAATGTGTTTTTTTCAAAGTTCACGCAAAAAAGCTACACGTAATTTTGTTACTGAACATTGGCATGCAATGCTCTTTTAAGTTGCACTTCGATATGTTTTCCGCGTAGAAGGTGTCCGAAGGTTTTACTTAAGACGTGCTTATCAGCAGCTCCATTTTCAACAACAAAATTGAATTGAAGTTATTAAAAAAAGAATTTGATTGCCAATGTCAATCCTTTATACGCGCTCGGGTGAGGGGCAAATTGAGCCCCCAAGGTTTTTCCGAAATGTTTTCCGAACGGTAAGGCGTAGCCCGCCAAATTTTGCATAGCTGTAGACGATGAAATAGCGGATCGTTTAGCATCCATAATCTAGATGCACCTTGTCATGTCGCTGACCTATGGCAGGTCAAAGTCGGGCCATGGTTTCAGCGAAGGCAGTTCCTAAGCAGCTGCTCAATCTGATCCAATAACGGAGTGTTACACGAAGCCATACATCTCTGAAATACTTCCTTAGACAACACAGCAATTGCATGGACAAATTCAGGAACTCAGAGGGACTCATTCAGGACTCATGGGGTCAAAATGACCGCCCACCCGAGTGAAGGGTACCGAACCAGTCACCTGGGGCGCGTGCTAACCTTTCCAACGGGTTCCCTAGCAACAGCTTCATTTGACTGCAGCCGGAGTGCACTGGCTGATGCAGGATCCCAGCCTGTTGGCACGCTTGAACGCAGGCGCGGGCTCCTTAACAGGGTCATGTATAAGGTTGAGCCGCTTTAGAAAGGAAGTGAGGTGCTCCGTGGAAACAATGTGGCCTTTGCGAGGGAAAATAGAACGTATGCAGCTAAAAGGTCCACGTGTACCCAGGGGGTCATGCGGATATAAATGTCTTTGAGCTCCTAATAAGGTATTGAGCGGAAGGTGGGGCCTGAGAAGTCAAAGATCATTTCAGCAGTCAGGGGGCTCTTTCGTGACCCTAGGGAGATCCCTCAGTAGCCTGACAAGCCCTTAAGCACTTATCGGTCCCCCCCAAAAAGGTGTCCAAAAAGGTCGCTCGGTTATGGATGTATGGTCCGGCGACGAAATAGGTCGCCGAGCGGCCAGTGGGACGTCAGCGACCAAACAAACACTTCGGTGGTCAGGAGAGCCCACAAGCGATCAAAAGTTCCCCTTCGTGATCAGGGGGGTCTAGGCGAGCAATTCAATCTCCAAGCTTTCAGAAAGGAGCTCAAGTGACGAGAGGCTTCTCATAAGTCAGAGGGGCTCTTCAGCGGCCAGAAGTCTCAATTGCAGAAACGGCCTGCTCAGGTAAGGCGGCCCGCGAGGAACCAGGAGGGTCACATTGCATTTGACATCAGATGACACTCCACAGGCTGGGGTCCTGCATCAGCCAGTGCAGTCCGGCTGCAGTCAAATGAAGCTGTTGCTAGGGAACATGGCTATTTCGTGTCAGTATGAGAGATAAAACAGTTTTTTCAAAAAACAATAGAAAGTGATAAAGGGTAAAAACACATAAACGCACACACGCAGAAACAGTATGATCCAGCCCTATCGTACAAAAAGAACTCGGCAGCTTTTTAAAACTTGTTAAATTAAGTCGTTAAACATCACCAGGCAACTCCATTAATGAGAGGCGCCGCTCGGTATGCAAAGGACCGCTGTCCTGCCGCCGTGCGCAACGCCGGGGGACGCAGGTTATGGTTAATGCGGGTAGTTTGGTCACTGGTTCGCGCGCCAGGGTTTGTTTGAAGCAAACAGGCAAAACCCTCAGGCTCGCCTCGCACATGGGCTTTGTGCGCAGCGACAATAGTTTGTACGTGACATATCTGACGAGGCGTGGCAAAATGCAGGTCATCCCACGCGCGAGACACGTGACCATGCATCCGTAGGTCAGTTACTACCCTGGTAGCGATGTCAACTACTTTAAGCACTCTGGCCTCGTTCACAGCTGACCCCTGGCCATAAACCGAAATGTAGTATCTCACGCGTGAGATGACCAAACCCTGCAGCATGGTCAGCAGCGTTCGTGCCGGAGGAAATGCCTCAGGTGGCGTAGACTGATCAGGACACCGATGCACTTTTTTACTACATCACTGACGTGTGCGTCCCAGCTCAGGTTGCGGTCAAATAGCACATCCGAGTTTTTTGACAGTCAGGCCCTCTCGAGCGGTCTCCCCGCCGACCCATACACAGGAGAAAGAGGAAAGTCCGCGGGTTTCCTGTCGGGTGCCAAGGAGAAGGAGCTGGGTTTTGCATGCGTTGAGCTTGAGACTGTGGGCATGAAACCACAATGCTAGGAAGGACAGCGTGGTTTCCATGCGTTGGATGACGAAAGGAAGGTTGTGTTTAACACAGGATGTGGGATTTGGGTGTCGTCAGCGTACTGGGTCATAGGAGCGTCCGGCGCGTGCAGCCTGAGGTCACTGGCGAACATTTTGGACAAGAGAGAACCTTGGGCTGATCTCCAATACTTCCATGGTATTGGGAGGGGTTTGGAGACCACTCCGTCACAAGAAAAAGAAGAGATGCAGACTGACTGGGAATGACCAGAAAGATAGGAGGAGAGCCAAGCCGGGTCAGTGTTATGGAGCTGGAGCTTGCAAAGTAGTTGAGCATGAAGAATGACGTTAAAATACTTACTGAGATCCAGCAGGCACAGGAGTGAAGGATAGCCACGATCCATATTGGAAAATGTGGAGCTGGTCAGGGCGGGCAGGGCAGTCTCAGTGGAATGGCGGGGATGGAAACAGTGCTGAAGTGAAGAAAGAAGATGATTGTCGGACATGCAGGCAAACACCTGGCTCTGCACCACACGCTCGACAATTTTGGTCGTGATAGGAGCGATAGAAATAGGACGGCAACTGGAGGCCAGGGTTGGATCACCGGATTGGAAAATAGCATGAACCAGGGAGTGCTTCAAAGGAATGGGGAAAACGGCAGGAGGTGAGGCAGGTGTCAATAAAATGGAGAAGAATAGGTCCGACGACGTCAAAACAGAGGAGTAAAATACGAATACAAGCGCCGTCAGATCCACACGCCCCGGAACACTTCATGGAGAACATGACCTCGTGCAGCTCATCAAGGGTCGTGCCAGTCACCCGGAAACCGCAAGTGCCCACACTGGGCAGGCGACGTGGGACGTCAGGTGGCTGTCCTAGACCGGACAGGTTGATTGCAACACGGAAACCGACATTGGCAAAACAAGCGCTCATCTCGCTGGGGTCGCGGCTGGGAGGCTGGGAGCACCGCTCTCCCCTGTTAACGGCAGGCGGATAATGGTGCGCAGAGAACTGCTCCCCTGCTCACGCA
This sequence comes from Pollicipes pollicipes, assembly GCF_011947565.3. Taxonomy (NCBI): domain Eukaryota; kingdom Metazoa; phylum Arthropoda; class Thecostraca; order Pollicipedomorpha; family Pollicipedidae; genus Pollicipes; species Pollicipes pollicipes. The sequence continues at coordinate 98,482 of NW_023596968.1, forward strand.
GCCTCTCCTCAATATCCGCCCGGCAGTCACGCCTGATCGCAGACGTCACCCTGTGGTCCAGTTCGCGGGAAGCTGACAATCCCTCCTCGCGACGCAACACGCCCCTCCGCTGTGCCATGAGGTCAAGGGTCACAGCTGGTGTGCTTGGATTCCTCAATGACATTAGTTCGATCGGAACGTGTTTGTCGTTGATTGTTATTAGACAGTGAAGCAAGTGGGGCCGCACATCGGCGACTTGTAGGCGCCTCAAGACACCGGACCAGTCGACATGGTACAAATCTCGAAGCCATCAAGCATGGCCAATCCTTTCAACAGTCGAGTATGGATACGGAGAGGCTTGACACGACCCTTTGGCAAAACTAAGAGCGTGCGAACAAGATGATGAGAGCTAATAGCGCAGTGAAAAGCTCCAACACGCCGAACGACATTATCTAAATTAGAAATTACCGCGTCTAGAACCGACACAGAAGAAAAAGTGGACTGAAAAACTGGTGCAGATGAAATTATCGGAGCATCTCGTTTAACCGGTCCTTTGAAACGTTACTAGCAGAGTCCAGTAAATCACGATTTAGATTACCCATGATGACGACCAGTTCGGAGTGCTGAAGGAGTGCTCACTGATTTTACAGGTCCAGTTCGTTGAAGTCCGCTTGGGGAGCAGCCATGGCGTGGCGCGGGGACCGGCTGACTGCAGCCACAGTGAAATGTGGTCCGGACTCCGATCTCACACGCAACACTCTGGCTGCGCGTCGGACTCAAGCCGACAGCCGGACGATACCGGCTGTGTGACGACAGTGACGGCATCGCCACACCTCCATAGCCGACCTCTCCCGGCCGGTCCGCACGGTGCAGCCAATAGCCGGGGGCTGTGACCAGCCTGGACGGTCACAGCGGCGGCGGATCGAAGCCACGTCTCGGTGACCACGCAAAAGTCGTAATGGAACCGGCTTAGACGGTCATGCTGCAGTGAAACTATATTCGGCAGCAGAGACCGCATGTTGAACGGTCCCAACAGCCGGTTCTGGCGACAACCGTCCGGAGAAGAGCGTCGTCGCACCTGACCGCCCCTGCAGCCCCAGCGCCTGGTGCCGGCCGGGGCAGCGCGGGCAGCCGCAGACAGGTTACGCTCAAGGTCACCGCTCCCGGGTGCGGAGCGAGGTCGGGTTCAAGTGCACAGAAGTTCGAGAGGTCAGTGCGACCCGTCAGCAGATGTTGACATTCGGGCTTTACGTCGCACGGAGCTTCTGAGACTATATGATGTCATCTGCTTATATGGCGTCACCTTAGTAGAAACGACGGGCACAGAGGAGAATCGAACCGTGCGCCTCTGGTTTCCTCGACGCGCATCTTAGCCATCGCACTTAACGGTACACGGGGTCCTGGGTAATGCCGAGGTTATTTTATGTGCTGAATGAGCTTCTGAAGGGCAGCCGGGCCCAAAGAAGCGTAGCTATTAAGTCCCTAACGCAGTCCGCATACCTACGGTGGCTAGTTAAGGCTCACGTATCGGCAACAGGGGCCTCTGGGTGACCAAATAGAATCTAGTGAGTGGGCAGAACGTGGGCTCTACTCATTCAGCACGGACATTTTTCTTCGCGCTACAAGCAGCCAAAAAAAAAACCCTGCTTATATATTCACCAAACCCAAGGTCTTGCGTCTAACGGGGTATGAGAAAAAAAGAGCCCGAAAAAATGTCAGTGGCTTGCCTTGGGGCGCAAAAAGATCCCTGAATGACTAGACAGGCCGCTTAAGAGCAAGGTCCCTCATCGGCAAGAGGAACACCAAGCTGGCAGGCAGCCTCGGGCTCTTACTAAACTCCTAAGTGTCCAGAGTGCCTCTGACTGGTCAGGGAGTCCATCAAGCAGCGAGAAGGACTTCTGGGGGATGGAAGAGGGCTCCCGGTGGCCAAAATGCCCTGAACAGTTAGAAATAGCCCAGGTATTCAGAAGGTTTTGAAGATGGCTAGATCACTACAAGTTAAATCTAAAGCTAAATGAAGATGGCTAAACTACACTGAAGCTACACAAAAGTTATACAAATTTGCATTATTTGCGCAAAAAATTCAAAAGCTGACCTGGCTTTCAGGCCACTGTCCTCACATTTTCGCATTTTCTGTGGAAAATGTAAACTTGAGGCAGTATCCTGTTCTACTACTATATCAAGTTTGATCAATGACAAGTAACCCGCAGATGTTATGTGTGATCCAATTTTTTCGCGGTTGTCCTCTTTGACCTAGTATAGGTCACCGACCTCGGTAGATACAAACTTTGAATGGTCATGAAGCGTGCCAAATTGATAGACAAACAGGCAGTGAAAATTCTGTATTGCTACGAGCGCTACGTCTTGACTTGTGATCGAAAAGCCGTAGTGCAAAGCCAGTGTCCCCCGGCCAGACGCGGATTAAAGAAGTGATATACTAATATGCCCTCCATGCCCTTACACGGCATGATTTTGTGCCTGTCAGCATGCATTGCTTAGTCTCATATTCAGGAACACTCAACAATTGACTTGGTCTAGTGGGGTCAAGTAATAATATAAAACATATTACAAAACGCGAGATGTCGCTGAGAACAATCGACTGCTGCCTGTTTACGTAAGGCTATACCTTTCTTAGTTTGCAAGTGGTACGGGGGTCTCATTCCCCATCAGTCCGTGTTATGAGAAACGGCAAATCAGGATAACGTTGAAACCTCTGGGTTCTATACTTTTTATTCACTTTACACATGCTTGTTTTAAAAATGAAAATTAAGAATGGCACCTTTCAGTACCAACATGCAACCACTAGAACCGGTTGAATAAGGAAACTAAAATAGCCCTTAGCACACTAGAAAGCCAACAAATCTAAGCATGCCTCTGGTGCTTATCATGCATGGTGCAGGAGTGTCCATTCAAATTATTTGGGGGCCCTGCCACACCCAAATGTTGATTGGGTCCCTCAACGCTGATGTGTACCCCTCAATGCTGGCCCCTCGTTCAATACATATAGCTGGGAGATCACAACATATAGGGAAAAACAACTTAACACAGTGCCCATTTGCTCTACGATTTGTTCACTAGCCATGACCATAATTCTGCTCAACTAAAGGTTTGTTTAACAAAAACGCTGAAGAATAGAGATAACGTATATTCAAAACAAAGCAGGCTTAATATCTTGACAGCCACATTGAGGATAGCGGAGGTTGTGAAGCCCATGGCTCGCTACCCCTCTCCTCATGATGTACAAAATTTAACACGCCTGACGCGATGACACAACTGGACAGATTATATTGTTTTCAACTACCAGGCTAGGTTGCATTTAGGTTATGCTGTCTTTTCTCACAACCTGCACTTATTATAAGTGGCACTGCACTGCACTGCACTTATAACAAGGGTTCCATCAAAAGATGTTTTACTTCCATTAACAAAAACAGCAGTGAAATATATTGCATTGCATCCATGCAAATGTCATGCTCCAGGCCATGCGAAGAAATTGTGTACATGAAAAAATTGCAGGATAACTCATTTTACACACTTACCCTGTTACAAAAGCGGCTTTATTGTCAATAAATAGCTAGAATTGCACTTAGAGACGGCTAAGGATCAGTCGTGTGCTGACCTATGATTATTAACACCAAAATCTCACAAAACTACTCCTATTTGAAGTAAACCTTTAGGAGGGGATGACAATGGTAGGCATCCCCTCTTATGATGGTTAAGGGGGAATGGCAATGAAACTTTAAGCCCACTCCTCATCGCCTACAGCTCCTCCAACACCTCATTGTCCGCCTGCTCGCCGCCTCCTCTTTGCCTACGTTATTAGCTATCATAACAGTTTCCAGCAGCCAAGATGAATGTTGTGAAAAGTCGAAGTGAAAGTCAAGTCAATGCAAGCCCTGATTTAAAGATCCATTTGACTGGTAGCCATGCTTAATTGCGAGCAAGAGGGCAATGACATCAATTGGCACTTCGGAAGCATTCACACCTTTTGTCGTTCCCTTCCCTGAGGAGTGCCATCAGCCTCTAGCACCGAACCCACGTCTCTCTTCAACGGGAGTAATGTTCGATGCCTGTAACTGCTACGGTGAGTCAACAGCCGTTTCTGTTGCTTTTTTGTTTCTTGTATAGGCTGTCTCAATAATCACAGGTTAATTTCCATCTTGATTGGATCATTTCGCCAACTTTCCTTGAACTGTCAATCAATGAAGTCAATAAGGCACAAAAATTAAACCTAGTTGGGTATTTATGAAACTGCGATGCAAATACCGCCTGCAAAGCCGCAATGCGGTGAAAGTCACTGTCAGCCTCACATATCCCAGTTGCATTGCAACGATTGAAACATTCCCTCTCAGTCAGATGAATCACAATATCCAGATCTTTTTCAGTACTCTCTATTGCCTAGTTTCGGACACTGAGATTCGGCTGGCAAATCAGTGAACCGGCCGACCAGCCGGGCCATAGGAAATACATTGATTTGTTGCCGGCCTGTGACTAAAACAAGCGACCAACTAAAAATCGTAGGATATTTCTCCGCCTGGCTGGGATGGAGCCTAAGAAAGATGCCATGGTACTGTATAGTACGGTAAAGGGCTTTTACAGAAGGGCTTGCTGGTGTTGTGCGATGAAACGCATTACCATCGAAGCCCCATGTAAGGTTGTGAAATGCGCCCTGTAACATCCTGTCGTGGCCGTCACTTAAGCCTTTGGTCAACAAATTTTTGGTTCCAAGTGTTGCGTGAAGAGTCATTTTTGTCGCCGACCAAGTCCACCAATTCGGAAAGTCTTTTTCCACTACTGGCTATAGTACCACTGCCCTAGCGTTATGGTGTGGTACGATTTTTAATCAGCTGACCTGCCTTCAGGTCATCCTCATGACACGAGATGTCATCCAATGACCAAATATCACAAACCAGAAAACGCCGGAGTGTATATATGACATGTGTCATGGTGGCATTCACCATATCATTCTATCGGCTTTAGTTTTATAATGGTCAAGGCATGTCGATAGAGACTACTGGTTTTGGCGAGATGGTTACGAAGCCCTCAAGGATGTGATCTAAAATGATGCGCCTGTCACCAATGTAGTTTTCGTCTTTGTCCGCAAAACGTTTCGTTACAGTTTGAATATCACCTTGAAGCCCGTACGTGCAATGTAAACAAGTTGAGTCTCGGCCAAACCAGAACAATATCGTTTGAAGAACGGTTTGGTCACACTGGTTTTTAGTCGGGTCTTGACCTTAACCGCCAGCATGTTGCCAACACATGGTCCACGCGCCATGTACACTGCTGGCATTCTGCTGCGCTGTGCACTAAATCCCAGAGTCGGATACAAATAAACCGGGATTGAGGAAAATGCAGCTACCATAGGGTTTTATGATTGTACTTCTGCACGCGGGCTGAAAACACTGATACGGATCAGGCCATTTTCAGCCGCAACAGATCCCTGACAGCTGATGCCTCCACCCCTGCGTTTGGCCGCTAGCTCGAACGCTATGGCCTCAACTGCCGCCGCAATTCAAGCGCTAAAGCTATGTAATCTCCCCACATGCCAGACCGATTTTGACTGACCAACTGGCCGACTGCTGCATAAAGAGAATGTCCCTGCCAGAGGTGATTATAACACACGTATCAGAAGCGGGGACACGTCACTTCTTCCTACGTATCTAACTAAACGCCAAGGTTTGGCAGCGCAATCTCTGGTTAAGTCCTTTGAATTCATTGACAACCATTCGGAAATCACCCGGATAATTGAACGGGTCGGGTTCGCGTGGGCCGAGGGCTGTTCTGATTGGCTGAGGGCGCGGCCTCGCCCCATTGGTGCATTGGTCGCCGCTGTCTCGTGGGGCATCGAATATAAGGTGCCGGAGAGGCGGCGCGAGCATCGCAGTCGGCGGTGGAGCAGCACAGCGGCGACCGCGAGGCGATCTCCTCCCGGGACAAGCACCGAGTGAGTCTCACGCAGCTGACCATCAGTGCGTCACGGGAGTATCTTAAAGTAAATTGCCTGTGCTTAGCAGTGGAGAGTGCGTACATGTAAAGACATAAGTGGATGGGCATGCTTGTCATAATATATGAGGCTAAGAAAACATTTTCCATTTAATAATGTCTGCGATCCTAGCTGTCAGTAGCCGCGTGGTCAGTTATTCATAACTTTCATAATGACGCAATTTAACGGCCACCTAGCCGCCACTGGCATTCTCAGATGACTCAGTAATGTTCGGAAGAAACAGTGACATTGAAGTGTTCCTTGTATTTTTCTGTGTTCTGTTCATATTTTGAGCAAACTCTAACGTTGCTACTGTTGTGCACATGATCACTTATGTTTTGTGATGAACTGTAGTTAAATCTCGTCTGGAGAAGCTCCGTTGGGAATACGTTGCTCTGTTACATGAAACATTGTTACGTAGCTGACTGCGATATGGTGCATTTCGCAAAAAGCTTGAATTTTAGTTCAAGCTTTGTAACAATGTGCTGGGCACCATGAGTTGTTAACTAAAACATCATGTATTGGCAGAAACTTTCAGTTTATATCCACAAGACTGCGGTTTGGAGCATTTAGAAGCGATTGGCACAGATAAAATGTATGTATAGAATAAACGTTTCTGACACTGTTTGCATAGGGGAAAGTTATGCACGCACTAATACATCAAACCATGCCCCTGGTCGACCTGGAAGCAATCGACACCTTTTGGTCCGGTCTGGTTGGTTATCCGTCTTCCACGGTTTCGAAGCGAACCTTTCATCCAGACACCATGTTCGAGGGCCTGTCCTGTTAGCAGTAGACAGACCACGGTCACCGCCATATCGCCCCGAGCCACTGTTCCTTCACCAGCCCTTCTTAACCAGGCCCACACAGAGTTCTGCTCAGTGCAGCCCGGCTCAGTGACCGCCAGCCTGCCCCAGACTGGTGACGGTTGGGCACGTGCAGGTCACTGAGCGCTCACCCGCGGCCGGGAAGCAGCATGGTGTGCTGCGGTACAATCTACTAGCACGGCTTCCACCCGCGGGTTGTTGATGCAGCCTCGATACAGGTTTTGGGTGGTGGAGTGTGTTTCCTGGAGCTTTTCTAACCCTCATACAATAACAGGACAATCATACTTCAATGTGGTAGCCTGAAAGCTGATTCTTACCATAAAAATACACATTTCCAAACAGTTACAACATAACCCTGGAACGTTATTCTGTTGTATGCTCTGGACGCAGCGCACGGCACGTACAATGTAGCTGTCCAGCATGACATGCTTTGCAATCTGACCGTCACCCAACCATATCACTGGCCCGACTCTGGTCTGACCTTGGTTTGGCCTGACACTGGCCCGACCTTGGGCTTATCTTACCCCCTGACCCTTGCCTGACCCAGACCTGTTCTTGTTTCAGGCTCATGACTCGTCACGTGTCCGCTATCAGCGCCTGCACCTGGCTAGCTGCCATCGTCTGCTTCGTCTTCTGCTGGTCCTTCAGCGACGCCAGCACGCACATGGAGGACGCCGAGAGGTGTGTAGCTCCGTGCGTGTGTGATGAAGGAGAAGAAACTGGGAGAGTTCGGGCTGCATGTTTGTTTGGAACGCAGAGAGCTGTTCTGACATCGCCATGATCCTCTCAGGGATCAGTTCAATGTATATGTTCTTGGTGGTACCGCTCAACAAATGACATATTCAAGTCCAACAACATATCCATGGGATTAAAGACAACTTTATCTATAGTGCAAATGGTTGCGTTTTTACCATTAATAGCTCCTTAGCTCATAACAATAATGTTGCAGTTGCTGCTTATCAAAACGCGATTAGAAGTCGATGTCTGGTCCTATAGTTCCAATTTGGTTTGTATCATGATTGTCTTACATTTAACAACTGCGGGTAATGCAGTTCACTGATACGCAACACTAGTGCCGTAAGAGAAAACTTGCAGGATCTTCGCATATGATCAGTTTTGTCACAAGCAGAAAACGTAGAATCATGTTAAATTAAACATACATGAGCCGCCCTCACTGGGATGGGAGATACCAATGGGCACGATGAAAAATAATGTGGACGAAATGCACAACTAAAAGTAGACGGGGTTCCATGTTTACCCACCCGCAAGCTCAAACATTGTATAACATTGATATTAGATGGTTGGTGGCAGAAAGTCTATGGTATTCGTATTTAGTCCTGACTGAGCCCCCTCTACAACAAACCTCCCCCCCCCCCCCAGCTGATTGGGAGATTGAGTGGTGCTAGGAAGGATTATATGTTACAAATGGAGTTTTTTGTGGGGTTCTGCAAAGTTGAATTAAATGCCAATCAAACCTGCATCAGCAATAATTAGCCGTCAATTTGTTAATGATTTATGTCTCATTATCCAGCATCATGCTATGAGCGGCGTCATCATGTGTGGCGCCGCGGTTGTCATAGGGCGGGCACGTTTCAGCTTGCTCGCTACACGTCCTTTATGTGATGTGGATAAAAAGTGTTTCAGCAGAGTGCAAACTGGACAATAAGACCCATGCTATGTTTTCCATAATACATGAAATTTGTGTTGCTTTACATCAAAGAAAAGAGAACGTTTACAAATATTTGAACCGTTAATAAAGTGCCATCCCAAAATGCATGATGTTTTGATGCGCGCTGTTGAGTATCCGATTGCAAATCGTCAAATCATCATCATCTGTTCATTGTGTATAGTGCCCGTTTGACGCTAATCCCACTGTGCAGGAAATCTTGGGCGGACGATGTGGAGAACATGAAGAGCGACCTCTACGTCAATGAGCTGGTCAATCGGCTGCGCGCGCTCAACGACGCTGAGGAGACCGGTCTAGCCCAGTACGAACTAGATAAATATTTTCGAAAACACATGCCGTTTTTCCGCCTGTACAATGTGCCGGCCACGCGTACCGTGGCACGGTCCGTATGCTCCGGGTAGGTCACCAGGGCTCCAATAGATGTCGCTGTCTGCCGCCTGGCAGTTCGTGCATTGTGGCCTGGTCAAGAAAGGACAGCGCTACGGAGAGCGTTGGCATTTAGTCAACCTGGCCTTCCAGACCTACCCAGCAACAGACGGCATGCGTTCAGCTAATTACTCATTCCATTTGAGCGGCTTATCCCTGTTATAATTAAACGAGATGAATGGCATCGTAGGTGACCGATGTTCTACGCTTTATATATTTTTTACAACCATTGGGTTTAATCCATGCTTACAAAAGGGACATCGTAGGCAGCATATTATGCTCTGAAAACCATGCATATTGCTTACTGTCGTTACGTATTCTGTCGCGTTGGGCGACACAAGTGCCTACACTTTGTGCGTTACATACGTGTAAAACTTATTCGTAAGAACCTCGAACTTTTCTGTCACGACCAAACCCAGAGAAATCTAAAACACACGCAAAATTTCAAAATTTTCTGAACATCCAACGCACACCCCGCTCATAGCGCAACAAGAGCACAGCCTTCAACTTATGACAGGCGTTCTTCCTCCACAGCAAACGCGGGCTGGACTTTGGCCTGGGCCGCGGCTTCTCGGCCACGCAGGCGGCCAAGCATAAGATGGGTCTGGCGGCAGGCAGCCTTCCCGGGCGGACCCGGCCGCCGGCGACGCTCCGTCCAGTAAACGCTCCATCTGTAAACCCCGACCATCCATCTGATGTGCCCTCCTCTGGCCCGGCGGTTCCATGTGGAGCTGTTGGTGCTAGCTGGAGTATCATCCAGCCATCCTCGGCGGACCGGATCCGGTGGTCACGCGGGATCAGCTGACTTCGGCAGGCCGGGCCGCTGTAGGCCCGTAAGCCGACCAGAAAAGGCTGTAGAGTTAGCTGAAGAGGCTGAAGATGGTCCAAACCGTGGCGGAACCGCCTTAGCCTCAGCTGGTCCCGCTGATTCTCAAGGGCTCCTGGTCTGTCACTTCTCTGCCATCGGCTGAAAGTGTCCTTGTTGTTCACGTACGCACGAGGACGGCCTTATCGTTCTTTCTATGCCGGAACCAGATGCTGGGAGTTGCTGGATAGGGTTGTAGGGTGTGTACCGTTCACTTTGCTGCGCTCCACCTAATCCCAATAGAATCCGTCATCCGGCGCCCGTGTTTTACCTGATGGGGCATCTCTCGCAGCCAATTGGAGTTTGAGCGATGGCCTTCACATCCTCATGATCCCTGCGTTGGTCAAATCAATAGCGACACCCATCTATGTTGAGGCCAGTTTTCCCACGTACTACCCTGCCAATGGACAGCACCATTAAAGCATCTACGTGTGCGAGAAAATCGTGCCGTGTTTAAATTAAATAGGTAGTGTATTTTGCCCACTATTGCAGAAATATACGTTACTGACACTGTCTTTTGATGAACGGCCATCATCATCAATCTCGGAGGAAGCGGCAGAACTCGTATACTGATAGCCACAGATGATCATCAGCTCTGAAGCAAGCGTGCGGCGCACAGGCACGCCGGAGCGACGGGGCACTCGCCAGTGCTGAGCAACAGCTCAGATGTCATTAGGGCAGTGATACGATGACACATCGCGGTGATATCTGCGTTTAGTGTGAAGCTCATCAACTTGAGGCCATCTGACCTTTGGCAGGACTAGAGTGACATGATCCTGCCGGCCGAAACCAGCCCCAACGAGAACGGCACACTTCATTCCCCTCTGAACGCGCTGCCTCTGCGCTGCTGAGTAATTCTCAACGCGCTGATGCATTAAAGTTTGCGTATATAGACAAACGCGTCCACACAAGCAGGACCCCTGGTACAGTTGCTGCGGCTGATAGCAAGGACCCGCAGACACACTCAGCAAAACTGAACGGCACACGCGACACGCCCATCCATGCTTACGTTCTGGTGACATCCAGAGCAGTGGAGTAAATATGGGGTCAATCCTGAAAAATCACGCAACAGCGGAGATAAGGTTTTGTTTTGGTTGTGTTCAATTTTAACTTTGTAATCACACATTCATTCTTGTTCTTCCCGTCAAGGTATGTTCAGTGCTATTTCTTTCAACTTGCCATGATTTCCTAATGAAGCTATTAGTCTAGGCATGCTAACAGCTGACATCGTTTTTGCTACAACCTATTTTGTTCAGCTTCATGCATGATCAGCTAAAACATTCCATTTCAGTGCTGGAACTCCGAAATTTTTGTGCATTCTAACTCCGGTGGATGTATTCAAGCTGTGGACAGGCATATTAGACAACAACTATGTACTAGCGGTTTAGTTTTGCATTTAGTTGGCGAGGAATGGCTCCATTCCTTGACTTTGAGATGAATGTGGGTAAAATCCGTGCAGGCACCATTTGTTGCCGTGATTTGCGGATGGGCCATGCATTTTCCACTGTTCAACACTGCCAATTAATTTGCGGGACACCACTCCTAATATGTACAAACTAGCATCAATAACGCAGCGCATGCAAGGATTGTTTGCAGAGGGCGCCAGCGGACGCAGTTCCCCGGCTCAGCGATTGGAAATTCGTTGCGGGCTGGGCTCTGTATGGATTAGGTACACATTAAATAGCTCTGCGCTGCTCGACCGGGTTAAATGTGTGCATGTGATTCGATTCTGGGAGCAGGGACATCAATGCAGCGCAGTCATGTTTACGCGCAAGATCCGTGCGGGTTCCATGGCGAAGTGGATGTGAGCTGGACATGCGATGTGTTGGTGCCGGTTATGATCCCCGGGGCGCGCGCGGCGTGTTAACCCAGCTGTGGAAATCACGTCTACCAGCACCTTTCCAAACGCGATCTACCTGACCCGTATAGTCCTGTTTAGGATTTGACCGAATGCCGAAGAAAGATCTGCTGGCAAATGCGGGGTCAACATGACCCGTGCGACCATGCCGGAGTAGTGGACGAGACGTGAAACCTTTCGGAGCCCTCACCGGTGGAGGTCATGGGCCCATTCCACGATAGATCGACAGGTGCGGGGGCAGAAAAAACACCCCATATTTTGAGTTGGCGGAAAGAATCAGAATAGGATTGCCTTATATCCCGAGTTCAGCTCCACCATTTTAGAAAGATTAGAGTAAGAGATGAAGAGCTGTAGCCTTGTACACTTTAGGGGGTCAACGAACATGGGTGACTTTGATGGTTGATAACTAAAATATGTTTATCTCATTCGTACACAACAATATGCCACTGGAATTGCAATTATTCAATGCATATTTTGGATATTTTCAAAGCTGTGTGCACTCAAATTCTAAACCCGTCACCTGGTGACGCAAAATCCGTGAATTTTTCAACATTTGGCGTTAGCGATGCTTGCTTTTAAACGCAGAAGTTTACAGCGACTTCTGACTCTTACGTGACTACTTGACTAACTTCCTCTCTTGCTTGACTTCACTACCAAGACCAAGTTTAAGAAGATGTGTTTTCTTCTCAAAGTTACCATTTTCGTTATGAACTTGACATGTAGGACCCATTTTATTTAGATCTGACAGATGATGCAAATAACGAGCATGGATATTTTATAAAAATGTAAGTTTATGTAATTTATATATATGTATATATATATATATACATATATATATATATATGTGTGTGTGTGTGTGTGTGCGTGTGTGGTGTGTGTGTGTTGTTGTGTGTGTGTGTGTGTGTGTATGTACATCCATGTATGTGGAGTACGTGCGGATATCAATATAATGAATAACTGACGGTGTTAAATGAGGACTGGAAGTGGTATTAGGAGAAAGATGCTTCAACTGCGGAGAAAATGGCTTCCACTACGGAAGGTTGTTTACACATTGATATTCGTCAATCAGCACACACGGCTGCATCCCTTGGCACGTGATCCTGCACATGCAGCGAATCACGTATCACCATGAGCCGTTTCCGATAGCGTGATATAATGACTTGACTTGGAAACATCATACAATGCAACGACTTAACGCAGCAATGATATCATCCCGCTCATCTGCAAGCCAACTTATGTGATATCCTGACCCTTTCAGCCCACGTATTTGGCCTCAGGCGCGCTCACAGTCACATGTTAATCACCGCCCCGCTGCTACCACGCAGCCTCACGTCGGTGGACGTATGGTGAGTCCCTCAGGATTCGGTCGGTGTCACTGGTGAGAACTTTTGTAAGGCGCTAAGTGCCCTCCACCGTGATAACTTTTCTGAAAAGCTTCTCCGTAAGGTGGTTCGCTGCACATAGACAAGCTGGTTTTGCTGACCATTTTTCTCAAAGGAAAATTTGAACACGTCCTCCGCCTCAGTATTTGCCCATCTTTGGTAAGGCCTGGAGGCCCTTTTGTGCTGCGGCACGCCTAGCCATGCCTGCGATGCCGTCACGAGCCCCTTTACCATGTAACGTGACAAAAAATGCCCCTTTCAGAGCAGCCCCAAAGACAGCTTCATGATGGCACAAGCTGATGAAGGTGTGCCCTGTTTTTTTTTTTTACTGTGCGGCACTGTCGTCTTTGAAATACACATTTATTAGACTGGGCACTCAGGTGCGAAGATACGGGAAAAGTAACGTCAAAAACGCATGAACTATGGCGATGTTAAGCTATGTACCACCAGGGATAAGACAGTAGTTCTGGTGGCACAGCACACCTTACTTCAGCCAGTATGCTACGAACGGATTCACAGTGCACTGAGAGGAGTGCCAGTGTAGGCCTTGGGCCGCGTCGTGCACTGCGAATTAATAACTTTCAGAGAAGTCCCCCTGGGCAACCACTTGGTCCTCGCTTGCAGTAGCCCTTGCGTGGGCAAAGTACTGACCTTGACTTTCAGCTAAAAAGTGATGTCTGGCCAATTTTGTGATTTGGTAGCTAAGAGATATCATACTTCCTTCCTTTCTTCCGGTGATTGGCACTAGCGCACAGCGATCCGTACTTACAGTTTCTACCTAATCTCCCCATACATATCATCACGTTATGTACCACGCTCGTCGCTATCCTCTGACTTGTCCGAAGGGATATGACTTAAAAGTTAATTACGCTTTCCTCACCAGGGCAAGTCTATCACACGCACACGCACACACACACACACACACACACACACACACACACACACACACACACACACACACACACACACACACACACACACACACACACACACACACACACACACACACACACACACACACACACACACACACACACACACACACACACACACACACACACACACACACACACACACACACACACACACACACACACACACACACACACACCACACACACACACACACACACACACACACACACACACACACACACCACACACACACACACACACACACACACACACACCACACACACACACACACACACACACACACACCACACACACACACACACACACCATCATGCGGTCCAGTTTTCCGTATCAAATACAGCGTGATCAAGGGGTCAGGGTATTTCAGATCAGGAAGGCCGAGAGCCGATTTCAGCAGCATTGGATTTTGATGATGTGTGTACCACGCATGCCGAGTGCGTGCCACTGCTGCCCGCCAAGAGGCAGCGCCTCGGAAGAAGTGCAGCAAATTTGGACAAACCGATAGCGAGGTTTTTTGATTACCGCTTGCGAATGTCATACACTTCACGCAAATTCCCCGAGCACTCTTCTCTTAGCTCCATTGAGCTGTCGGGCCGTAACACAGTCGTCCTTAACATCTGGCTGACCCGGTCCGACTCGTAAAACAGCTATACCTTCTCCTTAACCCTGCCAGGAATGCTGGGTCTTTCTTTGCTTTAGTGACATTTGGCAAGAGGCCACGTGACTTTTTTAGTTGGCGACTCTTCCTCACCGTGCACATGCGACCACCTTTTGTTTGTACTCTGCCGGAAGGTAACCCACCGTTTTCGTTGCTTTTTATTTTCGCGGCGTCAGAAGTGGGTTGGAAAAGCAGCTTACTGACTATCCGTTTGTAAATGGGAAAGCACTCATATATACTCTCATTCCAATTCATCGAAAAGGTCTAACGCATGAAATATTGTTCTATCCTTTGCAGCAGCGTCGCCAAGCTGCCCAGTTTGCAATTCCCCTCCCTTATTATTAACCCCTGCGACTATTACTGACCCTATATTATTAATCTGTATGAAGACTAGAACCTGGAATGTTCCTATTTTTGTGTAACTATTTTTACTAGCTTATTTGCATTTTACCGCAATGGAATTTATGCTCAATTTTGCTCTTAGCAGGGTGAGCCCCTATCCCTCCACTTTTGAGCATTTTTACGACAAAAATACGGTCAAGTGATAAGTCTTATCACCGGATGGCACGCTGGACAACAATGGCTTTTGGTTCAGCAGTGTAACATCCCTCACACATACCACACCTGAGTACGCTTGGAACTATCGCGAAATGATCCGAGCATGCCTGGCTTGAACAAATATGAAGCATCTTTGAAGGAAACATATTTTTCAATTCTTCTTGTAATAGAATAGTACTTGTTCCTAATTTCTGCACTTGAAAAAACAGCATTATCAAAGTCCGAAAGGTCAAAAAAGGTCACGTAATTTTTGGTCACATTGTCGCGGTTTAACAAAACAAAATGAAGACAAGTTTGGAAATTGCCAAAAGATGCACTGTCTCATTGCAGGCTAAGCGGTGCGTAGTGCAGTGTAATTAAAATTAGTATTGATTGTGGTATAGACTTTTAGAGAACGCCTCGGATAGTTGATCTTCTAAAAATGCCCGAAACTATAGCTCTTCGACCATCGCTTTTACCTTTTTCAAAATAGCGCAGCAGCATTTAGGGCATAAGGCAATGCCCTTGAACACTTTCGATCGAAATATACAATATTCGGTTTTATGCCCCCGTCAGTTTGCCATTGCATGCCCGCATAACGGGAATGTTGCTACGAACTGGACCGGCTGACTTTAAGAGGTGTGCTCCGGAGAAAGGCGACAAGCCACGCTTGGCGCGTACTATCAACATAACACGATTGGTGCAAAACATTGGACGTACCATTTGTGTCATCTGGGAGGTGGAGCAACGATACAAACTTTGAGGAGCCATAGAAGGTGGAGCAATGAGACAAAATAGTGGGACTAAAAACGGATAAATCCTAATGAAACCCTGTATTCTATGGCAGGCTACCGCACATATTCCGCACCTTTACGTCGCGTGAATTATCATTTTTCGCGTACCTCCATAAAAAACGTCTACTTATACCTTCCGACATCTTTTGATCACACCTGAGTCCGCTACTGACATCTCAATGTCTTTCAGCTTTCATAAACGAGAAACCCTGTACTAGGCATAATATGTTTTACCTGGGTCTCACCTTCACCCATAACCCTATGTAAATGGAATTTCCCGAGATATGACCTGTGCTGAAAGCCACGGCCTGATTTGGACTTGCTATGGGTCAGCGACCTTTTAAGGTACATTTCAGTTTCATGTCAGAACGCCCACTATAAAATTTATTTCAGCTATGCAACGTTTGGTGCGCCTACGCAGCGCCGTCCGGAAATTATTACGAAAAGCCTATGGGGCGGGGTTGTCAAAACGAACTTTCAGCCACCCGAGGGCGTTTTAATCATTGATACGCGCTGGCTTAAAATTGTGAAAAAATTTAAAGTCTCTAAAATTGTTTGCTAAAAATCGTTTAAAATGCTAGAATGCAGCATGCACGATGCCTGTTTACTTGAAATCACATTCACCTTCCGAGAGTTCATCAAAGCACGTTTTTGAAATACGTTTCAAATATGGGACACTCCCTTTACGGAGGCACGCGTGCCCTGCGGATCATATCCGACAGCCCCTCTTGCTTGTCAGGCGCATTTCCACTTCGCCACGGAACCAGCTCGCAGTTTGTATTTCACAATGATTGCGCTGCGGTAATGCCTGCTCGCAGATAGTGCATATTGGGCTGAGTTCGGTCATATTAGTTCGATTACATCAGCGATGATGTTTTGCAAAATAATTGGCAAGGATGAACAGTGTAAAATAGCTAAGCCTAATCCCAAAATATGGCATCAACGGGTTTGGCCAGCAATTTTGTTAAGGTCGGGGATACTTGTCAAAAACATTATGAAATGGAAACTACACGCCTGGTACATTGCTCTCTTCCAAGACGCGCACAGCGGCCGGAACACATCCACCGATATTGAAATCCAAGCTCCATCTAGCCTCAGTTTTTTGAACCGGCCGTCTACCCCTTTCCTTTCACACAGGACTTGGCATTCCGCAAGGGAACTTCATTTTCGGCTAATCATGCACGGAGCTGAAAAGGTAATAATCCGCGAAAGAAATGTCAGTGGTAATTAATAACCACATTAGGAAATAAGAGCATTTAATATAACGCATGATGGGTCTAAACAGCGGGAAAATAAATTATAGGTGAACGTAAAGTGAAAATTTAACGCTAGACATAAAACATTATATTTGCCGTTCTGCTATCTCTACAAGGTCGCAGAATACGACCAATGAGACCTTCCATCTACTACTCTGCGCTGGATGTCACCAGTAAGTGGCATGGGATGTGAATGTCGCGTGTGTTGTTTCAATACTGCTAGTGTGTGCTGGTGGGTCTGGCCAGCAAGCGCAGTAAGTATAATCATGGGTCCGCTGGTGGGCGCGCTCGTCTATACACGCATCTTTACCGCGTTAGCGTCTTGGAAATTGTGGAATAACGCACTGGCAGCGTATTCAGAGGCCAATGCGCTGCGCCGTTCCCATTGCGGCTGATCTCGGCCGGTAGGATCATGTGACCTCAGATCCATTGAAGATCAGATGGCCTAAGTTAAGGAGCTGTACACCGAACACGGATATCGTAACGATGCATCATGTTATCACCGCCCTAAGAGCATCTGAAGTGTTGTTGGGCGCTAAAGAGTGCTCCGTCGCTATGGACGTGCCATTCCGCCGCACGCTTGTTTAAGAGCTACGGTCATCTGTGGCTTACCAGTATGCAATTTCTGCTCTCTTGTTGCAATTGATGATAATGGTCATTCATTAAAACACAGTGTCCACGAGGTGATATTTAGTATTTGCAATAAAAGGCAAAATGCTCTACATATTTGATTTAATCACCGAACAACTTTGTCTCACGGTGGCGCCTGTATGGTGCTGCCCATTGCGAAATTGTGACGTGGCAAAACTGGCCTCCACATAGATCGGTGTCGCTACTGATTTTGCAGACGTTAGAGCCATGTGAACGTTCAAGTCATATCCCCCAATTGAAGTGACTGCGAGAGATGCCCAATCACGTAAAACACGGCTTCCAAATGACGGCTACTCTGACGTTAGGTGAGGCGCAGCAAAGTGAATGGTACACATCACACAATCCTGATCAACAACTCTCAGTATATGGTTCCGACATGGTGGAAAACGATAAGGCCGTCCCGTGCGCGAGTAAACAATCAGCAAACTTTTGGCTGGCGGAGAAGTGAGCTGACCAGCAGCCATGCGGATCAGCGGGAGCAGCTGATCCTGCGGGTTCAACTGAGGCTCAGGCGGTTCCACCACTGATCACACCATCTGCAGCCTCTTCAGCAAGCTCCCAGGCATTTTCCTGGTTGGCTCATGGACCCGAGGCGGCCCATCCCGTCGGAGTCAGCTGATCCCACATGACCACCGGATCCAGTCCGCCGAGGCTGACTGGGGGACGCTCCATCTGGTGCCGTCAGCTCCAAACGGAACCGCCGGGGCAGAGGGGGGCACGTCAGATGGAGGTCAGAGTTTACAGATGGAGCGTCTAACACGACGGAAGCGTCGCCGGCGGCCGGGTCCGCCAGGGAAGGCCGCCGCCGCCAGGCCCATCTTGAGCTTGGCCGCTTGCGTGGCCGAGAAGCCACGGCCCAGGCCGAAGTCCAGCCCGCGCTTGCTGAGGAGAAAAACGCTAGTCAGAAGTTGAAAGCTGCGCTCTTGCTGCGCTATAGACAGGGTACGCGTTGGACATTCAGCACATTTTTAAAATTATGCGCGTGATTTGATTTCTCTGAATTGGGCCGTAAGAACTGAATTTCGTAACTTTTAACGTAAAGTTTTCCACTCAAGCAACGCATGTAGTTTACGTGTGAGCTTCCCAATGAGATAGGACACGTGACGATAGCTTAAAGCATGTGTGCTTTTCGAGTTATGGTATGCTACTTAAATTGTTGCCCATTTAAGGTATAGATCAAAACCCAATAGTAATCAAAAGAATGTCTCGTGTGAAACATCGGTCGCCGACAAACGCCATTCATCACCCTCAAATAAAGCAGGGATAAGCAACTCACATAAAAAGCAATTGGTAAGCGCATTCGATCCTAACTATTTTGCCTGGTAGGTCCGTAAAACCGAGGTAAAATGCAATTGCTCTCTACTGCGATGTCCTCTCTTGGCCTGGCCACGATGCTCGAATAGGCAGGCGCCAGGCAACGACATCTATTGAAGCCTTGGCGACCTACCCGGCGGTATACGGACCGCGCCGCAGCAGGTGTGGCCGGCACATTGTTGTACCGGTGGAAAAACGGCATGTGTGTTTTCGGAAATATCTATCTAGTTCGTACTGGGCGAGGTTAGTCTCTTCTGCATCGTCGAGCGTGCGTAGCCGGGCTGACCAGCTCGCTGACGTAGGGGTCGCTCTGGACGTTCTGCACATCGTCCGCCCATGAATTCCTGCACAGTGGAATTAGCGTCAATCAGACACTCCATGCGATCAACCGCATTACGGAAATGATTCGGAGCCGGATATAGATCAGTGTGCATCAAACGTTATGCATCTAGGATGGCATTATGGAAAAATTACGTACAAGATGTGCGGCGAGTAAACCTGAAACATGCCTCCCCTACATGCCCAATCACTGCGCCACACATACTGATACGGTACCACCGAATGGTGCTAGATGATGAGGCATGAATCGCCGAAAACAAGAGAAGATTTCACTATGCCGCATACATGTTTGGTTGGCATTTAATTCAACATTGTGGAAATCTACGAAAATTTGTCTTCCTGACATAGGACCTCCGTCGCGCTGTTCCATATCCCAATAGGGTGCATAATTTTTTTAGGAGAAGTCAGTAATAGCTAGCCATCATTATTTAAGTTTTCTGCCCCTAACCATCTAAGGTCCTATACAACGTTCGAGGCTTAGGGGTGGGAGACATGGAACCCCATCCCTTCTTGGCTGCGCATACATTATTTTGCATGGTGCCCGTGGTGTACCCTAGCCAAGTGAAAGAGTTTCATGCATTCTTTAATCACAATGAAGTTACATTTTCTATTGTGACACAGCCGGTCATATGCAAAGAATCTGCAAGCTTTCCTATGTCGTACTAGTGTCGTACCAGCCAGTACCTCATCAGCAGTTGCTAAAGGTAGGCAATCATGAGACAAGCCATGCTAGAGTCGTAGGCCAGGACAAACAACCACTTGTCGTTTTCCGACAGCAGCAACACAGCATTGTAGTTATGACCTAATGCGGCCTATTGATAGTAAATAAACACGGCTATTTACACTATCGACTAAATTAATCATTAAATCAAGGATATTGTTGGACTTCACCTACACCCACGTTGCAAAGCCATGACAAACCCATGAACAAAGTGCACTAAACTGAGCCGTGGGCGATCATACAGTTGTCAGGACAAGCTGTACTGCCTTCTCGAAACCAACAACCTGAAGCCCAACTTTTCAGCTGCATCCTCCCTTCCTCACACACACACGGATTGTTACCCACCTCTCCGGCGTCCTCTCCTCCCTGTGACATGCCTGCGCCGTTGCTGCAGGCACCAGCAGAAGACGAAACAGGACGATGACAGCTAGCCAGACGCTGTGGACGCTGACCAGCGGATAGTGACGAGTACATGAGCCGTGAAACGCAAGAAACAGATCCGGGTCAGACAAGGGTCAGAGGGCAAGGGTCCAGTTCAAGGTCAGGACCAGTCTAGTTTCAGGTTTCAAGCAAGGTCAGACTCAAGTCGGACCAGTGATATTGTAGGATAATGGTCAGATCGCAAAACAGCTCATGTTGGACAGCCTTAGTTTACGTGGCAGTGCGCTGCGTTCGAAGCATATAGCGGAATAATGTTCCATAATTATGTTGTAGGCTGTTTA
>NW_023596968.1:120415-125415 GCF_011947565.3 Pollicipes pollicipes
TTTAAGCTATCGTCACGTGTCCTATCTCATTGGGAAGCTCACACGTAAACTACATGCGTTGCTTGAGTGGAAAACTTATACGTTAAAAGTTACGAAATTCATTCTTACGGCCCAATCCAGAGAAATCAAATCACGCGCATAATTTTAAAATGTGCTGAATGTCCAACGCGTACCCTGTCTATAGCGCAGCAAGAGCGCAGCTTTCAACTTCTGACTGGCGTTTTTCTCCTCAGCAAGCGCGGGCTGGACTTCGGGCTGGGCCGTGGCTTCTCGGCCACGCAAGCGGCCAAGCTCAAGATGGGCCTGGCGGCGGCGGCCTTCCCGGGCGGACCCGGCCGCCGGCGACGCTCCGTCGAGTAGACGCTCCATCTGTAAACTCTGACCTCCATCTGACGTGCCCCCCTCTGCCCCGGCGGTTCCGTATGGAGCTGACGGCACCAGCTGGAGCGTCCCCCAGTCAGCCTCGGCGGACTGGATCCGGTGGTCATGTGGGATCAGCTGACTCCGACGGGATGGACCGCCTCGGGTCTATGAGCCAACCAGGAAAATGCCTGGGAGCTTGCTGAAGAGGCTGCAGATGGTGTGATCCGTGGTGGAACCGCCTGAGCCTCAGTTGAACCGCAGGATCAGCTGCTCTCGCTGATCCGCATGGCTGCTGGTCAGTCACTTCTCCGCCAGCCAAAAGTTGCTGATTGTTTACATGCGCACGGGACGGCCTTATCGTTTTCACCATGTTCGGAACCATATATGAGAGTTGTTGATCAGGATTGTGTGATGTGTACAATTCACTTTGCTGCGCCTCACCTAACGTCAAGAGTAGCCGTCATTTGGAAGCCGTGTTTTACGTGATTGGGCAATCTCTCGCAGTCACTTCAATTGGGGATATGACCTGAACGTTCACATGGCTCTAACGTCTGCAAAATCAGTAGCGACACCGATCTATGTGGAGGCCAGTTTTGCCACGTCACAATTTCGCAATGGCAAGCACCATACAGGCGCCACCGTGAGACAAAGTTGTTCGGTTGATTAATCAAATATGTAGAGCATTTGCCTTTTTATTGCAAATACAAATATCACCTCGTGGGACACTGTGTTTTAATGAATGACCATTATCATCAATTGCAACAGAAAGAGCAGAAATTGCATACTGGTAAGCCACAGATGACCGTAGCTCTTAAACAAGCGTGCGGCGGACGGTAGGCCATAGCGATGGAGCGCTCTTCGGTGCCTAGCAACACTTCAGATGCTCTTAGGGCGGTGATAACATGATGCATCGTTACGATATCCGTGTTCGGTGTAC
This sequence comes from Pollicipes pollicipes, assembly GCF_011947565.3. Lineage (NCBI taxonomy): Eukaryota > Metazoa > Arthropoda > Thecostraca > Pollicipedomorpha > Pollicipedidae > Pollicipes > Pollicipes pollicipes. Next base: position 121,716 of record NW_023596968.1, read on the forward strand.
AGCTCCTGAACTTAAGGCCATGTGATCTTCAATGGATCTGAGGTCACATGATCCTTACAGGCCGAGATCAGCCGCAATGGGAACGGCGCAGCGCATTGGCATCTGAATACGCTGCCAGTGCGTTATTCCACAATTTCCAAGACGCTAACGCGGTATAAAGATGCGTGTATAGACGGGCGCGGCCACCAGCGGACCCATGATATACTTACTGCGCTTGCTGGCCCAGACCCACCAGCACACACTAGCAGTATTGAACAACACACGCGACATTCACATCCCATGCCACTTACTGGTGACATCCAGCACAGAGTAGTAGATGGAAGGTCTCATTGGTCGTATTCTGCGACCTTTGTAGAGATAGCAGAACGGCAAATATAATGTTTTTATGTCTAGCGTTAAATTTTCACTTTACGTTCACCTATAATTTATTTTCCCGCTGTTTAGACCCATCATGCGTTATATTAAATGCTCCCATTTCCTAATGTGGTTATTAATTACCACTGACAGTTCTTTCGCGGATTATTACCTTTTTCAGCTCCGTGCATGATTAGCCGGAAAATGAAATTCCCTTGCGGAAATGCCAAGTCCTGTGTGAAAGGAAGGGGTAGACGCGCCGGTTAAAAAAACTGAGGCTAAATGGAGCTTGGATTTCAATATCGGTGGATGTGTTCCGGCCGCTGTGCGCGTCTTGGAAGAGAGCAATGTACCAGGCGTGTAGTTTCCATTTCATAATGTTTTTGACACGTATCCCTGACCTTAACAAAAATGCCGGCCAAACCCGTTGATGCCATATTTTGGGATTAGGCTTAGCCATTTTTACACTGTTGATCCTTGCCAATTATTTTGCCAACAACATCATCGCTGATGTAATAGAACTAATATGACCGAACTCAGCCCAATATGCACTATCTGCGAGCAGACATTACCGCAGCGCGATCATTGTGAAGTACAAACTGCGAGCTGGTTCCGTGGCGAAGTGGAAATGCGCCCCTGACAAGCAAGAGGGGCTGTCGGATATGATCCGCAGGGCACGCGTGCCTCTGTAAAGGGAGTGTTCCCATATTTGAAACGTATTTCAAAACGTGCTTTGGTGAACTCTCAGGACCTGCTATTAACATCAGTAGCATTGGGAGCGCAACTGCATTACCAACAGGATATTATGCGCAGATTAGTATTATCGCGTAGTGAAGTGCATTTGCAAGGAGCATAACACATACATGAAACAATGCTGTTATCCTTAATCCTCGTCGGATAATCAAGAAAAAGAGAGATAGATACGCTACTATTTCGGCTGTATGCCTCCCTTAGACCGGTCACGAGCAGCGAATTGAAATGGGCCGCCGATCTCACTCGATTTCTCAGCTGCTGTTTTTTCAACAGGGAGCTACAGTTTTTTGCATATTACCAACATTGAGACGGATAAACAAGGGGCGATTTCCAGCCATTATTACGATACAATATATATATATATATATATATATATATATATATACCTAATGCTTACCAAATGCGTGAAAATGCGTTGACATCTGACCGAATTTAAGTAGACATCACGCATTATGCATCACTCCTACATGCAAGCGATTTCAACTAAGCCGGCATCACACATTACCCACCACTTATACCTGCAAGTGTCTTCAAGCAAACCGGCATCACGCATCACACATCACTTCTACCTGCATAAAATCTCAAGTAAACCCACTTATGCATACATGTGATTCAAGTAAACAGGCATCGTGCATGTTGCATCTAGCATTTTAAACGATTTTTAGCAAGAATTTTAGCGACTTTAAATTTTTTTTAAACAATTTTAAGCCAGCGCGTATCAATGATTAAAACGCCCTCGGGTGGGCCGAAAGTTCCATTTGACAATCCCGCCCCATAGGCTTTTCGTAATAATTTCCGGACGGCGCTGCGTAGGCACACCAAACGTTGCATAGCTGAAATAAATTTTATAGCGGGCGTTCTGACATGAAATTGAAATGCACCTTAAAAGGTCGCTGACCCATAGCAAGTCCAAATCAGGCCGTGGCTTTCAGCACAGGTCATATCTCGGGAAATTCCATTTACATAGGGTTATGGGTGAAGGTGAGACCCAGGGTAAAACATATTATGCCTAGTACGGGGTTTCTCGTTTATGAAAGCTGAAAGACATTGAGATGTCAGAGTAGCGGACTCAGGTGTGATCAAAAGATGTCGGAAGGTATAAGTAGACGTTTTTTATGGAGGTACGCGAAAATGATAATTCACGCGACGTAAAGGTGCGGAATATGTGCGGTAGCCTGCCATAGAATACAGGGTTTCATAAGGATTTATCCGTTTTTTGTCCCACTATTTTGTCTCATTGCTCCACCTTCTATGGCTCCTCAAAGTTTGTATCGTTGCTCCACCTCCCAGATGACACAAATGGTACGTCCAATGTTTTGCACCAATCGTGTTATGTTGATAGTACGCGCCAAGCGTGGCTTGTCGCCTTTCTCCGGAGCACACCTCTTAAAGTCAGCCGGTCCAGTTCATAGCAACATGCCCGTTATGCGGGCATGCAATGGCAAACTGACGGGGCAATAAAACCGAATATTGTATATTCGATCGAAAGTGTTCAAGGGCATTGCCTTATGCCCTAAATGCTGCTGCGCTATTTTGAAAAAGGTAAAAGCGATGGTCGAAGAGCTATAGCTTCGGGAATTTTTAGAAGATCAACTATCCGAGGCGTCTCTGAAAGTCTATACCACAATCAATACTAATTTTAATTACACTGCCACTACGCACCGCTTAGCCTGCAATGAGACAGTGCATCTTTTGGCAATTTCCAAACTTGTCTTCATTTGTTTTGTTAAACCGCGACAATGTGACCAAAAATTACGTGACCTTTTTGGACCTTTCGGACTTTGATAATGCTGTTTTTTTAAGTGCAAGAAATTAGGAACAAGTACTATTCTATTACAAGAAGAATTGAAAAATATGTTTTCCTTCAAAGATGCTTCATATTTGTTCAAGCCAGGCATGCTCGGATCATTTCGCGATAGTTCCCAAGCGTACTCAGGTGTGGTATGTGTGAGGGATGTTACACTGCTGAACCAAAAGCCATTGTTGTCCAGCGTGCCATCCGGTGATAAGACTTGTCACTTGACCGTATTTTTGTCGTAAAAATGCTCAAAAGTGGAGGGATAGGGGGCTCACCCTGCTACGAGCAAAATTGAGCATAAATTCCATTGCGGTAAAATGCAAATAAGCTAGTAAAAATAGTTACACAAAAATAGGAACATTCCAGGTTCTAGTCTTCATACAGATTAATAATATAGAGTCAGTAATAGTCGCAGGGGGTTAATAATAAGGGAGGGGAATTGCAAACTGGGCAGCTTGGCGACGCTGCTGCAAAGGATAGAACAATATTTCATGCGTTAGACCTTTTCGATGAATTGGAATGAGAGTATATATGAGTGCTTTCCCATTTACAAACGGATAGTCAATAAGCTGCTTTTCCAACCCACTTCTGACGCAGCGAAAATAAAAAACAACGAAAACGGTGGGTTACCTTCCGGCAGAGTACAAAAAAAGGTGGTCGCATGTGCACGGTGAGGAAGAGTCGCCAACTAAAAAAGTCACGTGGCCTCTTGCCAAATGTCACTAAAGCAAAGAAAGACCCAGCATTCCTGGCAAGGTTAAGGAGAAGGTATAGCTGTTTTACGAGTCGGACCGG
>NW_023596968.1:127915-196117 GCF_011947565.3 Pollicipes pollicipes
TGGCATATTGTTGTGTACGAATGAGATAAACATATTTTAGTTATCAACCATCAAAGTCACCCATGTTCGTTGACCCCCTAAAGTGTACAAGGCTACAGCTCTTCATCTCTTACTCTAATCTTTCTAAAATGGTGGAGCTGAACTCGGGATATAAGGCAATCCTATTCTGATTCTTTCCGCCAACTCAAAATATGGGGTGTTTTTTCTGCCCCCGCACCTGTCGATCTATCGTGGAATGGGCCCATGACCTCCACCGGTGAGGGCTCCGAAAGGTTTCACGTCTCGTCCACTACTCCGGCATGGTCGCACGGGTCATGTTGACCCCGCATTTGCCAGCAGATCTTTCTTCGGCATTCGGTCAAATCCTAAACAGGACTATACGGGTCAGGTAGATCGCGTTTGGAAAGGTGCTGGTAGACGTGATTTCCACAGCTGGGTTAACACGCCGCGCGCGCCCCGGGGATCATAACCGGCACCAACACATCGCATGTCCAGCTCACATCCACTTCGCCATGGAACCCGCACGGATCTTGCACGTAAACATGACTGCGCTGCATTGATGTCCCTGCTCCCAGAATCGAATCACATGCACACATTTAACGCGGTCGAGCAGCGCAGAGCTATTTAATGTGTACCTAATCCATACAGAGCCCAGCCCGTAGCGAATTTCCAATCGCTGAGCCGGGAAACTGCGTCCGCTGGCGCCCTCTGCAAACAATCCTTGCATGGGCTGCGTGATGTGATGCTAGTTCGTACATATTAGCAGTGGTGTCCCGCAAATTAATTGGCAGTGTTGAACAGTGGAAAATGCATGGCCCATCCGCAAATCACGGCAGCAAATGGTGTCTGCACGGATTTTACCCACATTCATCTCAAAGTCAAGGAATGGAGCCATTCCTCGCCAACTAAATGGAAAACTAAACCGCTAGTACATAGTTGTTGTCTAATATGCCTGCCACAGCTTGAATATATCCACCGGAGTTAGAATTCACAAAAATTTCCGAGTTCCACACTGAAATGGAAATGTTTTAGCTGATCATGCATGAAGCTGAACAAAATAGGTTGTAGCAAAAACGATGTCAGCTGTTACCATGCCAACTAATAGCTTCATTAGGAAATCATGCAATTGAAAGAAATAGCACTGAACATACCTTGACGGGAAGAACAAGAATGAATGTGTGATTACAAAGTTAAAATTGAACACAACCAAAACAAAACCTTATCTCCGCTGTTGCGTGATTTTTCAGGATTGACCCCATATTTACTCCACTGCACTGGATGTCACCAGAACGTAGCATGGATGGGCGTGTCGCGTGTATTGTTCAGTTTTGCTGATGTGTCTGCGGGTCCTGCTATCATCCGCAGCAACTGTTCCAGGGGTCTGCTTGTGTGGGCGCGTTTGTCTATATACGCAAACTTTAATGCATCAGCGCGTTGAGAATTACTCAACAGCGCAGAGGCAGCGCGTTCAGAGGGAAATAAAGTGTGCCGTTCTCGTTGGGGCTGGTTGCGGCCGGCAGGATCATGTCACTCTAGTCCTGTCAAAGGTCAGATGGCCTCAAGTTGATGAGACTCACACTAAACGCAGATATCACCGCCACGTGTCATCGTATCACTGCCCTAATGACATCTGAGCTGTTGTTCAGCACTGGCGAGTGCCCCGTCGCTCCGGCGTGCCTGTGCGCCGCACACGTGCTTCAGAGCTGACGGTCGTCGGTGGCTTATCAGTATACGAGATCTGCCGCTTCCTCCGAGGTTGATGATGATGGCCGTTCATCAAAAGAGAGTGTCAGTAACATATATTTCTGCAATAATGGGCAAAATACACTACCTATTTAACTTAAGCACGGTACGATTTTCTCGCACACGTAGATGCTTTAATGGTGCTGTCCATTGGCAGGATGGTACGTGGGAAAACTGGCCTCAACATAGATGGGTGTCGCTATTGATTTGACCAACGCAGGGATCATGAGGATGTGAAGGCCATCGCTCAAACTCCAATTGGCTGCGAGAGATGCCCCATCAGGTAAAACACGGGCGCCGGATGACGGATTCTATTGGGATTAGGTGGAGCGCAGCAAAGTGAACGGTACACACCCTACAACCCTATCCAGCAACTCCCAGCATCTGGTTCCGGCATAGTTGGAACGATAAGGCCGTCCTCGTGCGTACGTGAACAACAAGGACACTTTCAGCCGACGGCAGAGAAGCGACGGACCAGGAGCCCTTGAGAATCAGCGGGACCAGCTGAGGCTAAGGCGGTCCCACCACGGTTTGGACCATCTTGAGCCTCTTCAGCTAACTCTACAGCCTTTTCTGGTCGGCTTACGGGCCTACAGCGGCCCAGCCTGCCGAAGTCAGCTGATTCCGTGTGACCACCGGATCCGGTCCGCCGAGGATGGCTGGATGACACTCCAGCTAGCACCAACAGCTCCACATGGAACCGCCGGAGCAGAGGAGGGCACGTCAGATGGATGTAGGGGTTTACATATGGAGCGTTTACTCGACGGAGCGTCGCCGGCGGCCGGGTCCGCCCGGGAAGGCCGCCGCCGCCAGACCCATCTTGTGCTTGGCAGCCTGCGTGGCCGAGAAGCCGCGGCCCAGGCCGAAGTCCAGCCCGCGCTTGCTGTGGGGAAGAACGCCGGTCACAAGTTGAAGGCTGTGCTCTTGTTGCGCTATGAGCGGGGGGTGCGTTGGATGTTCAGAAAATTTTGAAATTATGCGTGTGTTTTAGATTTCTCTGCATTGGGTCGTGACAGAAAAGTTCGAGGTTCTTACGAATAAGTTTTACACGTATGTAACGCGCAAAGTGTGGGCACTTGTGTCGCCCAACGCGACAGAATACGTAACGACAGTAAACAATATGCATGGTTTTCAGACCATAATATGCTGCCTACGATGTCCCTTTTGTAAGCATGGATCAAACCCAATGGTTGTAAAAAAGATTATAAAACGTAGAACATCGGTCACCTACGATGCCATTCATCTCGTTTAATTACAACAGGGATAAGCCGCTCAAATGGAATGAGTAATTAGCTGAACGCATTCCGTCTGTTGCTGGGTAGGTCTGGAAGGCCAGGTTGACTAAATGCCAACGCTTTCCGTAGCGCTGTCCTTTCTTGACCAGGCCACAATGCACGAACTGCAAGGTGGCAGAGAGCGACATCTATTGGAGCCCTGGTGACCTACCCGGAGCATACGGACCGTGCCACGGTACGCGTGGCCGGCACATTGTACAGGCGGAAAAAAGGCATGTGTTTTCGAAAATATTTATCTAGTTCGTACTGGGCTAGACCGGTCTCCTCAGCGTCGTTGAGCGCGCGCAGCCGATTGACCAGCTCATTGACGTAGAGGTCGCTCTTCATGTTCTCCACATCGTCCGCCCAAGATTTCCTGCACAGTGGGATTAGCGTCAAACGGGCACTATACACAATGAACAGATGATGATGATTTGACGATTTGCAATCGGATATTCAACAGCGCGCATCAAAACATCATGCATTTTGGATGGCATTTTATTAACGGTTCAAATATTTGTAAACGTTCTCTTTTCTTTGATGTAAAGCAACACAAATTTCATGTATTATGGAAAACCTAGCACGGGTCTTATTGTCCAGTTTGCACTCTGTGAAACACTTTTTATCCACATCACATAAAGGACGTGTAGCGAGCAAGCTGAAACGTGCCCGCCCTATGACAACCGCGGCGCCACACATGATGACGCCGCCATAGCATGATGCTGGATAATGAGACATAAATCATCAACAAATTGACGGGCTTAATTATTGCTGATGCAGGTTTGATTGGCATTTAAATCAACTTTGCAGAACCCCACAAAAAACTCCATTTGTAACATATAACCTTCCTAGCACCACTCAATCTCCCAATCAGCTGGGGGGGGGGGGGGAGGTTTGTTGTAGAGGGGGCTCAGTCAGGACTAAATACGAATACCATAGACTTTCTGCCACCAACCATCTATTATCATATACAATGTTTGAGCTTGCGGGTGGGAAACATGGAACCCCGTCTACTTTTAGTTGTGCATTTCGTCCACATTATTTTTCATCGTGCCCCTGGTATCTCCCATCCCAGTGAGGGCGGCTCATGTATGTTTAATTTAACATGATTCTACGTTTTCTGCTTGTGACAAAACTGATCACATGCGAAGATCCTGCAAGTTTTCTCTTACGGCACTAGTGTTGCGTATCAGTGAACGCATTACCCGCAGTTGTTAAATGTAAACAATCATGATACAAACCAAATTGGAACTATAGGACCAGACATCGACTTTTAATCGCGTTTTGATAAGCAGCAACGCAACATTATTGTTATGAGCTAAGGAGCTATTAATGGTAAAAACGCAACCATTTGCACTATAGATAAAGTTGTCTTTAATCCCATGGATATGTTGTTGGACTTGAATATGTCATTTGTTGAGCGGTACCACCAAGAACATATACATTGAACTGATCCCTGAGAGGATCATGGCGATGTCAGAACAGCTCTCTGCGTTCCAAACAAAACATGCAGCCCGAACTCTCCCAGTTTCTTCTCCTTCATCACACACGCACGGAGCTACACACCTCTCGGCGTCCTCCATGTGCGTGCTGGCGTCGCTGAAGGACCAGCAGAAGACGAAGCAGACGATGGCAGCTAGCCAGGTGCAGGCGCTGATAGCGGACACGTGACGAGTCATGAGCCTGAAACAAGAACAGGTCTGGGTCAGGCAAGGGTCAGGGGGTAAGATAAGCCCAAGGTCGGGCCAGTGTCAGGCCAAACCAAGGTCAGACCAGAGTCGGGCCAGTGATATGGTTGGGTGACGGTCAGATTGCAAAGCATGTCATGCTGGACAGCTACATTGTACGTGCCGTGCGCTGCGTCCAGAGCATACAACAGAATAACGTTCCAGGGTTATGTTGTAACTGTTTGGAAATGTGTATTTTTATGGTAAGAATCAGCTTTCAGGCTACCACATTGAAGTATGATTGTCCTGTTATTGTATGAGGGTTAGAAAAGCTCCAGGAAACACACTCCACCACCCAAAACCTGTATCGAGGCTGCATCAACAACCCGCGGGTGGAAGCCGTGCTAGTAGATTGTACTGCAGCACACCATGCTGCTTCCCGGCCGCGGGTGAGCGCTCAGTGACCTGCACGTGCGCAACCGTCACCGGTCTGGGGCAGGCTGGCGGTCACTGAGCCGGGCTGCACTGAGCAGAACTCTGTGTGGGCCTGGTTAAGAAGGGCTGGTGAAGGAACGGTGGCCCGGGGCGATATGGCGGTGACCGTGGTCTGTCTACTGCTAACAGGACAGGCCCTCGAACATGGTGTCTCGATGAAAGGTTCGCTTCGAAACCGTGGAAGACGGATAACCAACCAGACCGGACCAAAAGGTGTCGATTGCTTCCAGGTCGATCAGGGGCATGGTTTGATGTATTAATGCGTGCATAACTTTCCCCTATGCAAACAGTGTCAGAAACGTTTATTCCATGCATACATTTTATCTGTGTCAATCGCTTCTAAATGCTCCAAACCTCAGTCTTGTGGATATAAACTGAAAGTTTCTGCCAATACGTGATGTTTTAGTTAACAACTCATGGTGCCCAGCACATTGTTACAAAGCTTGAATTAAAATTCAAGCTTTTTGCGAAATGCACCATATCGCGGTCAGCTACGTAACAATGTTGCATGTAACAGAGCAACGTATTCCCAACGGAACTTCTCCAAACGAGATTTAACTACAGTTCATCACAAAACATAAGTGATCATGTGCACAACAGTAGCAACGTTAGAGTTTGCTCAAGATATGAACAGAACCCAGAAAAATACAAGGAACGACTTTGATGTCACTGTTTCATCCGAACATCACTGAGTCACCTGAGAGTGCCTGTGGCAGCTTGGTCGCCGTTAGATTGCGTCATTATGAAAGTTATGAATAACTGACCACGCGGCTACTGACAGCTAGGATCGCACACATTATTAAATGGAAAATGTTTACTTAGCCTCATATATTATAACAAGCATGTCCATTCACTTATGTCTGTACATGTACGCACTCTCCACTGTCAAGCACAAGGCAATTTACTTTAAGGTACTCCCGTGACGCACTGATGGTCAGCTGCGTGAGACTCACTCGGTGCTTGTCCCGGGAGGAGATCGCCTCGTGGTCGCCGCTGTGCTGCTCCACCGCCGACTGCGATGCTCGTGCCGCCTTTCCGGCACCTTATATTCAATGCCCCACGAGACAGCGGCGACCAGTGGACCAATGGGACGAGGCCGTGCCCTCAGCCAATCAGAACAACGCCCGGCCCACGCGAACCCGACCCGTTCAATTATCCGGGTGATTTCCGAATGGTTGTCAATGAATTCAAAGGACTTAACCAGAGATTGCGCTGCCAAACCTTGGCGTTTAGTTAGATACGTAGGAAGAAGTGACGTGTCCCCGCTTCTGATACGTGTGTTATAATCACCTCTGGCAGGGACATTCTCTTTATGCAGCAGTCGGCCAGTTGGTCAGTCAAAATCGGTCTGGCATGTGGGGAGATTACATAGCTTTAGCGCTTGAATTGCGGCGGCAGTTGAGGCCATAGCGTTCGAGCTAGCGGCCAAACGCAGGGGTGGAGACATCAGCTGTCAGGGATCTGTTGCGGCTGAAAATGGCCTGATCCGTATCAGTGTTTTCAGCCCGCGTGCAGAAGTACAATCATAAAACCCTATGGTAGCTGCATTTTCCTCAATCCCGGTTTATTTGTATCCGACTCTGGGATTTAGTGCACAGCGCAGCAGAATGCCAGCAGTGTACATGGCGCGTGGACCATGTGTTGGCAACATGCTGGCGGTTAAGGTCAAAACCCGACTAAAGACCAGTGCGACCAAACCATTCTTCAAACAATATTGTTCTGGTTTGGCCGAGACTCAACTTGCTTACATTGCACGCACGGGCTTCAAGGTGATATTCAAACTGTAACGAAACGTTTTGCGGACAAAGACGAAAACTACATTGGTGACAGGCGCATCATTTTAGATCACATCCTTGAGGGCTTCGTAACCATCTCGCCAAAACCAGTAGTCTCTATCGACATGCCTTGACCATTATAAAACTAAAGCCGATAGAATGATATGGTGAATGCCACCATGACACATGTCATATATACACTCAGGCGTTTTCTGGTTTGTGATATTTGGTCATTGGATGACATCTCGTGTCATGAGGATGACCTGAAGGCAGGTCAGCTGATTAAAAATCGTACCACACCATAACGCTAGGGCAGTGGTACTATAGCCCAGTAGTGGAAAAAGACTTTCCGAATTGGTGGACTTGGTCGGCGACAAAAATGACTCTTCACGCAACACTTGGAACCAAAAATTTGTTGACCAAAGGCTTAAGTGACGGCCACGACAGGATGTTACAGGGCGCATTTCACAACCTTACATGAGGCTTCGATGGCAATGCGTTTCATCGCACAACACCAGCAAGCCCTTCTGTAAAAGCCCTTTACCGTACTATACAGTACCATGGCATCTTTCTTAGGCTCCATCCCAGCCAGGCGGAGAAATATCCTACGATTTTTAGTTGGTCGCTTGTTTTAGTCACAGGCCGGCAACAAATCAATGTATTTCCTATGGCCCGGCTGGTCGGCCGGTTCACTGATTTGCCAGCCGAATCTCAGTGTCCGAAACTAGGCAATAGGAAGTACTGAAAAAGATCTGGATATTGTGATTCATCTGACTGAGAGGGAATGTTTCAATCGTTGCAATGCAACTGAGATATGTGAGGCTGACAGTGACTTTCACCGCATTGCGGCTTTGCAGGCGGTATTTGCATCGCAGTTTCATAAATACCCAACTAGGTTTAATTTTTGTGCCTTATTGACTTCATTGATTGACGGTTCAGGGAAATTTGGCGAAATGATCCAATCAAGATGGAAATTAACCTGTGATTATTGAGACAGCCTATACAAGAAACAAAAAAGCAACAGAAACGGCTGTCGACTCACCATAGCAGTTACAGGCATCGAACATTACTCCCGTTGAAGAGAGACGTGGGTTCGGTGCTAGAGGCTGATGGCACTCCTCAGGGAAGGGAACGACAAAAGGTGTGAATGCTTCCGAAGTGCCAATTGATGCCATTGCCCTCTTGCTCGCAATTAAGCATGGCTACCAGTCAAATGGATCTTTAAATCGGGGCTTGCATTGACTTGACTTTCACTTCGACTTTTCACAACATTCATCTTGGCTGCTGGAAACTGTTATGATAGCTAATGACGTAGGCAAAGAGGAGGCGGCGAGCAGGCGGACAATGAGGTGTTGGAGGAGCTGTAGGCGATGAGGAGTGGGCTTAAAGTTTCATTGCCATTCCCCCTTAACCATCATAAGGGGGGATGCCTACCATTGCCATCCCCTCCTAAAGGTTTACTTCAAATAGGAGTAGTTTTGTGAGATTTTGGTGTTAATAATCATAGGTCAGCACACGACTGATCCTTAGCCGTCTCTAAGTGCAATTCTAGCTATTTATTGACAATAAAGCCGCTTTTGTAACAGGGTAAGTGTGTAAAATGAGTTATCCTGCAATTTTTTCATGTGCACAATTTCTTCGCATGGCCTGGAGCATGACATTTGCATGGATGCAATGCAATATATTTCACTGCTGTTTTTGTTAATGGAAGTAAAACATCTTTTGATGGAACCCTTGTTATAAGTGCAGTGCAGTGCAGTGCCACTTATAATAAGTGCAGGTTGTGAGAAAAGACAGCATAACCTAAATGCAACCTAGCCTGGTAGTTGAAAACAATATAATCTGTCCAGTTGTGACATCATGTCAGGCGTGTTAAATTTTGTACATCATGAGGAGAGGGGTAGCAAGCCACGGGCTTCACAACCTCCCCTATCCTCAATGTGGCTGTCAAGATATTAAGCCTGCTTTGTTTTGAATATACGTTATTTCTATTCTTCAGCGTTTTTGTTAAACAAACCTTTAGTTGAGCAGAATTATGGTCATGGCTAGTGAACAAATCGTAGAGCAAATGGGCAATGTGTTAAGTTGTTTTTCCCTATATGTTGTGATCTCCCAGCTATATGTATTGAACGAGGGGCCAGCATTGAGGGGTACACATCAGCGTTGAGGGACCCAATCAACATTTGGGTGTGGCAGGGCCCCCAAATAATTTGAATGGACACTCCTGCACCATGCATGATAAGCACCAGAGGCATGCTTAGATTTGTTGGCTTTCTAGTGTGCTAAGGGCTATTTTAGTTTCCTTATTCAACCGGTTCTAGTGGTTGCATGTTGGTAATGAAAGGTGCCATTCTGATGTACCTGTCAATTTTGTCCATGATCCGCAATGCGGATTTTTAAAACAGCATGTGTAAAGTGAATAAAAAGTATAGAACCCAGAGGTGTCAACGTTATCCTGATTTGCCGTTTCTCATAACACGGACCGATGGGGAATGAGACCCCCGTACCACTTGCAAACTAAGAAAGGCATAGCCTTACGTAAACAGGCGGCAGTCGATTGTTCTCAGCGACATCTCGCGTTTTGTAATATGTTCTATATTATTACTTGACCCCACTAGACCAAGTCAATTGTTGAGTGTTCCTGAATATGAGACTAAGCATTGCATGCTGACAGGCACAAAATCATGCCGTGTAAGGGCATGGAGGGCATATTAGTATATCACTTCTTTAATCCGCGTCTGGCCGGGGGACACTGGCTTTGCACTACGGCTTTTCGATCACAAGTCAAGACGTAGCGCTCGTAGCAATGCAGAATTTTCACTGCCTGTTTGTCTATCAATTTGGCACGCTTCATGACCATTCAAAGTTTGTATCTACCGAGGTCGGTGACCTATACTAGGTCAAAGAGGACGACCGCGAAAAAATTGGATCACACATAACATCTGCGGGTTACTTGTCATTGATCAAACTTGATATAGTAGTAGAACAGGATACTGCCTCAAGTTTACATTTTCCACAGAAAATGCAAAAATGTGAGGACAGTGGCCTGAAAGCCAGGTCAGCTTTTGAATTTTTTGCGCAAATAATGCAAATTTGTATAACTTTTGTGTAGCTTCAGTGTAATTTAGCCATCTTCATTTAGCTTTAGATTTAACTTGTAGTGATCTAGCCATCTTCAAAACCTTCTGAATACCTGGGGTATTTCTAACTGTTCAGGGCATTTTGGCCACCGGGAGCCCTCTTCCATCCCCCAGAAGTCCTTCTCGCTGCTTGATGGACTCCCTGACCAGTCAGAGGCACTCTGGACACTTAGGAGTTTAGTAAGAGCCCGAGGCTGCCTGCCAGCTTGGTGTTCCTCTTGCCGATCAGGGACCTTGCTCTTAAGCGGCCTGTCTAGCCATTCAGGGATCTTTTTGCGCCCCAAGGCAAGTCACTGACATTTTTTCGGGCTCTTTTTTTCTCATACCCCGTTAGACGCAAGACCTTGGGTTTGGTGAATATATAAGCAGGGTTTTTTTTGCTGCGTGCAGCGCGAAGAAAAATGTCCGTGCTGAATGAGTAGAGCCCACGTTCTGCCCACTCACTAGATTCTATTTGGTCACCCAGAGGCCCCTGTTGCCGATACGTGAGCCTTAACTAGCCACCGTAGGTATGCGGACTGCGTTAGGGACTTAATAGCTACGCTTCTTTAGGCCCGGCTGCCCTTCAGAAGCTCATTCAGCACATAAAATAACATCGGCATTACCCAGGACCCCGTGTACCGTTAAGTGCGATGGCTAAGATGCGCGTCGAGGAAACCAGAGGTGCACGGTTCGATTCTCCTCTGTGCCCGTCGTTTCTACTAAGGTGACGCCATATAAGCAGATGACATCATATAGTCTCAGAAGCTCCGTGCGACGTAAAGCCCGAATGTCAACATCCACTGACGGGTCGCACTGACCTCTCGAACTTCTGTGCACTTGAACCCGACCTCACTCCGCACCCGGGAGCGGTGACTTTGAGCGTAACCTGTCTGCGGCTGCCCGCGCTGCCCCGGCCGGCACCAGGCGCTGGGGCTGCAGGGGCGGTCAGGTGCGACGACGCTCCTCTCCGGACGGTTGTCGCCAGAACCGGCTGTTGGGACCGTTCAACATGCGGTCTCTGCTGCCGAATATAGTTTCACTGCAGCATGACCGTCTAAGCCGGTTCCATTACGACTTTTGCGTGGTCACCGAGACGTGGCTTCGATCCGCCGCCGCTGTGACCGTCCAGGCCGGTCACAGCCCCCGGCTATTGGCTGCACCGTGCGGACCGGCCGGGAGAGGTCGGCTATGGAGGTGTGGCGATGCCGTCACTGTCGTCACACAGCCGGTATCGTCCGGCTGTCGGCTTGAGTCCGACGCGCAGCCAAAGTGTTGCGTGTGAGATCGGAGTCCGGACCACATTTCACTGTGGCTGCAGTCAGCCGGTCCCCGCGCCACGCCATGGCTGCTCTCCAAGCGGACTTCAACGAAATGGACCTGTAAAATCAGTGAGCACTCCTTCAGCACTCCGAACTGGTCGTCATCATGGGTAATCTAAATCGTGATTTACTGGACTCTGCTAGTAACGTTTCAAAGGACCGGTTAAACGAGATGCTCCGATAATTTCATCTGCACCAGTTTTTCAGTCCACTTTTTCTTCTGTGTCGGTTCTAGACGCGGTAATTTCTCATTTAGATAATGTCTTTCGGCGTGTTGGAGCTTTTCACTGCGCTATTAGCTCTCATCATCTTGTTCGCACGCTCTTAGTTTTGCCAAAGGGTCGTGTCAAGCCTCTCCGTATCCATACTCGACTGTTGAAAGGATTGGCCATGCTTGATGGCTTCGAGATTTGTACCATGTCGACTGGTCCGGTGTCTTAAGGCGCCTACAAGTCGCCGATGTGCGGCCCCACTTGCTTCACTGTCTAATAACAATCATCGACAAACACGTTCCGATCGAACTAATGTCATTGAGGAATCCAAGCACACCAGCTGTGACCCTTGACCTCATGGCACAGCGGAGGGGCGTGTTGCGTCGCGAGGAGGGATTGTCAGCTTCCCGCGAACTGGACCACAGGGTGACGTCTGCGATCAGGCGTGACTGCCGGGCGGATATTGAGGAGAGGCTGCGTGAGCAGGGGAGCAGTTCTCTGCGCACCATTATCCGCCTGCCGTTAACAGGGGAGAGCGGTGCTCCCAGCCTCCCAGCCGCGACCCCAGCGAGATGAGCGCTTGTTTTGCCAATGTCGGTTTCCGTGTTGCAATCAACCTGTCCGGTCTAGGACAGCCATCTGACGTCCCACGTCGCCTGCCCAGTGTGGGCACTTGCGGTTTCCGGGTGACTGGCACGACCCTTGATGAGCTGCACGAGGTCATGTTCTCCATGAAGTGTTCCGGGGCGTGTGGATCTGACGGCGCTTGTATTCGTATTTTACTCCTCTGTTTTGACGTCGTCGGACGTATTCTTCTCCATTTTACTGACACCTGCCTCACCTCCTGCCGTTTTCCCCATTCCTTTGAAGCACTCCCTGGTTCATGCTATTTTCCAATCCGGTGATCCAACCCTGGCCTCCAGTTGCCGTCCTATTTCTATCGCTCCTATCACGACCAAAATTGTCGAGCGTGTGGTGCAGAGCCAGGTGTTTGCCTGCATGTCCGACAATCATCTTCTTTCTTCACTCCAGCACTGTTTCCATCCCCGCCATTCCACTGACACTGCTCTGCCCGCCCTGACCAGCTCCACATTTTCCAATATGGATCGTGGCCATCCTTCACTCCTGTGCCTGCTGGATCTCAGTAAGTATTTTAACGTCATTCTTCATGCTCAACTACTTTGCAAGCTCCAGCTCCATAACACTGACCCGGCTTGGCTCTCCTCCTATCTTTCTGGTCATTCCCAGTCAGTCTGCATCTCTTCTTTTTCTTGTGACGGAGTGGTCTCCAAACCCCTCCCAATACCATGGAAGTATTGGAGGTCAGTCCAAGGTTCTCTCCTGTCCAAAATGCTCGCCAGCGAGCTCAGGCTGCACGCGCCGGACGCTCCTATGACCCAGTACGCTGACGACACCCAAATCCCACATCCTGTGTTAAACACAACCTTCCTTTCGTCATCCAACGCATGGAAACCACGCTGTCCTTCCTAGCATTGTGGTTTCATGCCCACAGTCTCAAGCTCAACGCATGCAAAACCCAGCTCCTTCTCCTTGGCACCCGACAGGAAACCCGCGGACTTTCCTCTTTCTCCTGTGTACGGGTCGGCGGGGAGACCGCTCGAGAGGGCCTGACTGTCAAAAAACTCGGATGTGCTATTTGACCGCAACCTGAGCTGGGACGCACACGCCAGTGATGTAGTAAAAAAGTGCATCAGTGTCCTGATCAGTCAACGCCACCTGAGGCATTTCCTCCGGCACGAACGCTGCTGACCATGCTGCAGGGTTTGGTCATCTCGCGCGTGAGATACTGCATTTCGGTTTATGGCCAGGGGTCAGCTGTAAACGAGGCCAGAGTGCTTAAAGTAGTTGACATCGCTACCAGGGTAGTAACTGACCTACGGATGCGTGGTCACGTGTCTCGCGCGTGGGATGACCTGCATTTTGCCACGCCTCGTCAGGTATGTCACGTACAAACTACTGTCGCTGCGCACAAAGCCCATGTGCGAGGCGAGCCTAAGGGTTTTGCATGTTTGCTTCAAACAAACGCTGGCGCGCGAACCAGTGACCAAACTACCCGCATTAACCATAACCTGCGTCCCCCGGCGTTGCGCACGGCGGCAGGACAGTGGTCCTTTGCATACCGAGCGGCGCCTCTCATTAATGAGTTGCCTGGTGATGTTTAACGACTTAATTTAACAAGTTTTAAAAAGCTGCCGAGTTCTTTTTGTACGATAGGGCTGGATCATACTGTTTCTGCGTGTGTGCGTTTATGTGTTTTTACCCTTTATCACTTTCTGTTGTTTTTTGAAAAACTGTTTTATCTCTCATACTGACACGAAATAGCCATGTTCCCTAGCAACAGCTTCATTTGACTGCAGCCGGACTGCACTGGCTGATGCAGGACCCCAGCCTGTGGAGTGTCATCTGATGTCAAATGCAATGTGACCCTCCTGGTTCCTCGCGGGCCGCCTTACCTGAGCAGGCCGTTTCTGCAATTGAGACTTCTGGCCGCTGAAGAGCCCCTCTGACTTATGAGAAGCCTCTCGTCAGTTGAGCTTCCTTTCTGAAAGCTTGGAGGACTGAAGTGCTCGCCTAGACTCCCCCTGATCACGAAGGGGAAACTTTTGATCGCTTGTGGGCTCTTGCACCGAAAGGTTTGTTGGTCGCTGACGCTTCCACAGGCCGCTCGGCGACTATTTGTCGCCGGACCATTCACATCCATAACCGCGGACCTTTTCGACACTTTTGGGGGAACCGATAAGTTGGACACTTTTAGGGGAGGACGCTGATGAATGCTCAGGCTACTGAGGGATCTCCCTAGGGTCACTAAAGAGCCCCCTGACTGCTGAAAAGATCTTTGACTTCTCAGGCTACTGAGGGATCTCCCTAGGGTCACGAAAGAGCCCCCTGACTGCTGAAATGATCTTTGCTTTCAGGCTACGGGGATCTCCTAGGGTCCTCTGCTTGATCTTGACTCTCAGGCCCCACCTTCCGCTCAATACCTTATTAGGAGCTCAAAGACATTTATATCCGCATGACCCCCTGGGTACACGTGGACCTTTTAGCTGCACACGTTCTATTTTCCCTCGCAAAGGCCACATTGTTTCCACGGAGCACCTCACTTCCTTTCTAAAGCGGCTCAACCTTATACATGACCCTGTTAAGGAGCCCGCGCCTGCGTTCAAGCGTGCCAACAGGCTGGGATCCTGCATCAGCCAGTGCACTCCGGCTGCAGTCAAATGAAGCTGTTGCTAGGGAACCCGTTGGAAAGGTTAGCACGCGCCCCAGGTGACTGGTTCGGTACCCTTCACTCGGGTGGGCGGTCATTTTGACCCCATGAGTCCTGAATGAGTCCCTCTGAGTTCCTGAATTTGTCCATTCAATTGCTGTATTGTCTAAGGAAGTATTTCAGAGATGTATGGCTTCGTGTAACACTCCGTTATGGGATCAGATTGAGCAGCTGCTTAGGAACTGCCTTCGCTGAAACCATGGCCCGACTTTGACCTGCCATAGGTCAGCGACATGACAAGGTGCATCTAGGTTATGGATGCTAAACGATCCGCTATTTCATCGTCTACAGCCATGCAAAATTTGGCGGGCTACGCCTTACCGTTCGGAAAACATTTCGGAAAAACCTTGGGGGCTCAATTTGCCCCTCACCCGAGCGCGTATAAGGGATTGACATTGGCAATCAAATTCTTTTTTGAATAACTTCAATTCAATTTTGTTGTTGAAAATGGAGCTGCTGATAAGCACGTCTTAAGTAAAACCTTCGGACACCTTCTACGCGGAAAACATATTGAAGTGCAACTTAAAAGAGCATTGCATGCCAATGTTCAGTAACGAAATTACGTGTAGCTTTTTTGCGTGAACTTTGAAAAAAAAACACATTTTCAGGCCATGGTTCGGATAAGGACGTACGCATGAGCTAAAAAAAAAATCAAACAATTTCGCACATTTCGTACTCCAAAACAACAAGAAAAGTGTTGCATGTTGGTGGAGGCACATGTCATTTCATTGTTCAAACGACGGGAAATCATTGAGCTTGAGCCTGGAATTTCTGGCACCTGCAGTTCGCCAACGCGTGTAACACTCTTCTATAGTTGGGCTGCAGCCACAGATGATCGGTTTTTCCCTCAGCGTGTCAAGAATATGAAACAACTAGTATTTGTTTTCATCAAACAGCTCTGTGATCACATCTTTCTGTGACCCCGATGCATCACCTTCTTCCTTCATGCCTTCACTACCTCTTGCCCAGCATCTGCGCAGTCGCCTTCACCTCAGTCTGAGTCCAAGTCGGAACCCAGTGTATTGCTCCTTTTCCAGGCAGCCTAGAAACCCAGTTCAAGCCTTTATATGCTAATTGCTGGAGCGCAGAGAAGGGCGCCCATCAGGCAACACTTGTCGCACCAGGCTTGGGTCATGCCTAAGGTATGGTAGAGAGTGTCGTGATGGTTGGGTTGGGGCTCCAGACGCACACATGGTTTCCATAAGTGGACATGGCCTCGAGGTGGCCTGCATGTTGGACGTCATTCCCAGTTTTTGTTTGCACCAGCTGAAATTATGCCATACACTCAACCACCCTGGCTGTCGAGGCTCGTTTTTTTTCTCGGTCGAAGATAGCAAGTCCGGGCGTGGATCAAGCTTATATGTGGGGCCACGGCAAGTTCAGAGGGTGGAAGAAGACTGCTTTTGCGATTGGACTATGCCGTTGCCTTAAGCCGATTTACCTGCATTCGTCGCAGCAGCAGTTATCTTGGTATTAGCTGCATGAAATTGCATACATGAACGTTCCGGTTGTGTGCATGCTATTGCAAGCGGCGGCGATATCGCGTTGCGCTGCTGGTGACAACTTCGTCCGCAGAAAGTCTATCGGCGACAAAAAATTATCTTTTACCAACGCTCCATAGCCTTGCTATGTGTCATGCACGCCGAATGGCACACCGAGGGAGTAGGTCAAGTCAACCTGAAACCTTCCAAAGTGGAACTAACGGTTCAAGGCTTGCAAGGCAAAAGCCAATCAATGGTTTCGGTGAGTTATTGAATGAAAATGTTTCATTTCAGGGAAAATATGGGAAGAATCGTGTTTTGTTTATACTTAGCACACAGGATGACCATAGAGGCAGTTCAGGTAAAAATGGCATCCGAGGTCAGCCTTACTTGATCCAGGTGCACCGGGATCAGATTGAATAATGCGCCGGGACCCGAGAACCTTACTGGACTTTGGTACTGCATGGTATTTTGGTGTTATGGGCGCGTCGACTGCAGCGGTCGTTTTGCAAACTTTCCACCGATAAGAATGCTTTGCTTACATGCTTTCATCCCTCCAACATGACACTTTACCCTCTTGTGACCTGACCCATTGCATCCTCACACACTGGTATCATCTGACATTACACGCAGCTTCTTTTTGAGCATATCTGTATTGATAGATGGGAACTATAGACGCATCGTGTCATATGACGTCATGCAAGATAACTGCCCTAGCTTGACCTCTAGGAAAGCAGAGCTCAGCAAATGAGATCATGAGAAGTTGACCGGATCCAAGCGCAAATACATCATAACTCATCAAGTCTGCGCATTGAAGGGAATGCTCCGCGTTTGAAGACGTCAGATAAAGCATTAGCTGCGATGAGCTAAACTCTTTACTTACAACTATCGGTATAATTCTTAGTGGAAAAGCTGCTCTAGAAAGCACAATTTCTCTGTTTAGTGTGTATGGTCCTCACTGCGTCATTGTTTGATTACGTCATCCTATCCTGCACAACGTTGATAGACAACCAGTTGACGGTTGTTAAATCTGGAAACCGTCCTCACCAACGCTAGATATAAATGACTTGCCAATCATATTTTTCTTGGCATTATCGATCGCGAGGCTAATGAAATGACAGAATTCGAATGGCATCATTATGGCGCCAAGGATGCCCGGTGACTTTTGAATAGCATTCTCGAAATAGTGTGCATATCATCGAAGGAGTACAGCTAAGAAACTGGAGGTATTTTGATCCTAAGAAGGGTAAGGTCATGTACTGCACCGGATGATGTTCAAGATGGTTATTTCACGTCAAAGCCCCATACAAATGTGAAGCACTCCATTTAATTACAAAAGGAACATTCCGTGGGAATGCTCATCGTTTCACCCTCCGTCCTGTACTCCGGCACGGTTGCACGGGTCAGGTTGGCCCCGGCTTGAGCATTGCTAGCAGTTTTGTCATCGGCATGCATTCAAATTCAAAACAAGACCAGCTGAGCCACACGAATCGTGTTTGGACAGCTACCAATAGACATGTCTCCTTTTACAGCTGGGTTAAAACGCCGCGTGGCCCCCGAGGACCGCACCCAGGACCGCACCCAGGACCGCACCCACTCGATGCCGCACCAACGCATCGCGAGTCCAGCACGCTTCCACTTCGCTACGAAACCCTCACGCGTCGTGCATAACAAGGATCACGCTGCGCTTCGTTGCATGCACAGACTAAGTATATTGAAGTGGTAAAGAGCCCTTTATGGTTTCAAGAAGTGTAAGCTTAATTAATACATAGTCCAGCCTACGACGAATTCCTTACTGTTGCGTCAAGAAACTCCATCTGCTGGCTTATATTAGTTCGTACGTGCACATGACATTTGTTCGTACATGTCAAGGGTGATGTCGCGCAAATCAAATAGCAGGGACGACTAGTGCAAAATGGCTACACCTGCCCTAAAAGGACGATAAAAACGAGATTCCTTACAGATTTAGACCGCTATTTTCAAGATCAGGGGATGGAGGCATCCCTCTACGCTCTAAATGCAAGGCCACAACCCTGGTGTAGTTAGCTGTATGCGTCATAAGCTCTCGTCTAGGACGTATACAGTAGCGTGAATACATTCAGAAATGTCAGAGTAACAGCTCCATATAACCCCAGTTTTTTGTTGTCTTCCCGGCCGCTCTCATACGGCATCTCGCTGGGCTGGGCAAAAAGCCAAACAGGATATTCTTACTGGATAATACAAATAGCAATGCTTATTTTTCAAGGGTCGGAAACAGATGTTATGACACTGGCTTTTGGTTAGCATATGTTCTATATTTTCATTAATTTCAAGTATCTATGTGTCCTATTGTGTCCAGTTTTTCAGCGCACGTTTCATTCATCAGATATCACTGTTTCTATAATGCAAGAGAATCACCATCACGTGTGGCCCTCCTTATGAAAACTTCACGGTTCTTTTCAGCTTTTCACACCATTTTTTCGAAATCCCACATCTGAGGGGCAAATTTGTTTTCTGCTGATCATCCACGAACCTGCAAGAAACAGTCTGTCACAAAAAGGATACCAGTTGCTATCATGCCAGACCACTAATAACTTCATTACCAAAAACGGAAATGGAATTGAAAGAAATCGCACGAAATGTATACGGACAAGAGGCAGCGAAATGCAAATTTGATAAAGATAAACTAAACATCAGCAAAATAGAAGAATATCTTCGTCATTATGTGATTTTGCATGGCCGATGCTCTGTTTACTCCTCTGCGCTGGATGCCATCAGTAAGTGGCATGTAATGAGCGTGTCGCGTGTCTTGTTCAGTTTCGCTAGTGTGTGTTGGGTCTTGCCAAGAGCCGCAGCGAGTGAGCCAGGGGTCTGCTGGTGGCTGCTTTTGTCCATACACGCAAACCTTAATACATCACCGTGTCAGCATTTGCTCAACAGCGCAGAGGCAGCGTATTCAGAATGCAACACACTGTTTCCTGCTCGTTGTGGCTGATCTCGGTCAGCAGGATTATATGATCTCTGCCCTGCTGAAGGCCAGATGGCCTAAAGTATATGAGCTTCACACCGAACACGGATATCGCCACGATGCAGCATCTTTCCACCGTCCTAAGGGTATCTGAACCGCTGCTCGGCACTGACGAGTGCTCCGTCGCTTTGACGTGTCCGCCCGCCGCGCGCGTGCTACAGAGCTGACGGCAAGCTGCAGCTTACCAATGAGCCAGTTCCGCTGTTTGCTCCGAAATGATACTCCGAAACTGATGATAATGGTCATTCATCAAACGACAATGTCGATAGGGTACACATATATTTGCAATAATCGGCAAAATACATTGCCTTTACAATAAAACACGACATAAATTTGTTTCGCGGGTGGATGCTTCAATAGTCTTGTCCATTGGCAGCGTGGCCCGTGGCAGAAATGGCCTCGACATAGATGGGTGTCGCTATTGGTTTGACCGACGCTTGGACCACGGGGACGTTCAGGCCATCCCTCAAACTCCGCGTGACTGCGGGGGACGCCTAATCAGGTGAAACACGGCAGCCGGATTGCGGCTTCTCTTGACGTTAGATGGAGCGCAGCAAAGTGAACGGCACACACCCTATAACCCTATCCAACAACTTCCGGTATCTGATTCCGGCTGCCCCCTCCCCCGCCCCCCGTGGGTGACCAACCAGCACACCATCAGCCGGCGGCGGAGAGGTGACTGACCAGCAGTCCGTGAGGATCTGCGGGATCAGCTGATCCTGCTGGACCATCTGAGGCTGAGGCGGTCCCGCCTCTGATCACACCATCTTCAGTCTCTTCAGCCACGTCCAAGGCATTTTCCTATTCGGCTCACGGAACCGAAGCGGCCCGGCTCGCCGGAGTCAGCTGATCCCGCGTGACCATCGGATCCAGCCCGCCGAGGCTGCCTGGGGGACGCTCCAGCTGGCACGTCAGCTCCACACGGAACCGCCGGGGCAGAGGAGGGCAAGTCAGATGGAGATCGGGGTTTACAGATGGAGCGGCTGCTCGGCGGAGCGTCGCCGGCGGCCGGGTCCGCCCGGGAAGGCCGCCGCCGCCAAGCCCATCTTGAGTTTGGCTGCCTGCGTGGCCGAGAAGCCGCGGCCCAGGCCGAAGTCCAGCCCGCGTTTGCTGTGGAGAAGGACGGCGGTCAGAAGTTGGAGGCTGTGATCTTGCTGCGCTATGGACAGGGTACGCGTTGGATGCTCAGCACATTTGGCGATCATGCGCGTGTTTTGTATTTCTCTGAACTGAGAAGCAGGAGAGATGTTTGTAACTTTTTGCGTGTAAATTCAACACGCCATTATCTTACCTAGTTTTTGCTGTCCAGCCCGACAGGACTCGCGGCGATAGTAAAGGACTTTTATGCTTTTCAAGCCATAACATGCTACCCAAACTGTCACCTGTGTTAGGTACTGATGGAAGACCAACGAAAATGAAAATGATATAAAGCGTAAAACATGGATTACTTACACCATTCATCACGCTCAAATAGAAACAGCTAGCTCTGAAAGCTAGCTAGCTAGCTAAAAACTAGCTCACACAAAATAAACAATTAGCTGAGCGCACCCTATATTAACCACTTCGCTGAGCAGGTCAGCGAAATTAAAGTAGACAGAATGTCAACACTCTCCACAGTGATGTCCTTTCTTGCCCAGGCCACGATGCACGAGAAGCCAAGCGGCAGGCAGCGACATCTATTGGAGCCCTGGCGACATACCCGGCGTAAACGGACCGCGCAGCGGTAGGCGTGGCCGGCACCTTGTTATACAGGTGGAAAAACGGCACGTGCTTTCGGAAATATCTGTCTAGTTCTTCCTGGGCCAGATCAGTTTCTTCTGCGTCGTCGAGCGCGCGCAGCCGATTGACCAGCTCGCTGACGTAGGGGTCGCTCAGAATGCCTTCCACATCGTCCGCCCAAGATTTCCTGCAGAGGAGGGATGAGCGTCAAGCGAGCACTCTGCACAATCAACCGATGATGATGATGTGATGTTTTGCAACCTGATATTCATGCAGGATGCAAAGCAGGCCTGCATGAATATCAGGTTAAGTGTATCAGGAAAGGCATGAATGCCAGGAAAAGAGGCGTGCATAACACCGTTATGGATCTAGGATGACCTTATGTGAACAGTTGACGGAGTTGCAAACGCTCTCTGTTTCTGAATGCAAAGCAACATAAATTATATGAATTATGCAAAAATCAGGATGGCTCTGCGCTCCGTGGAACACTTCTTAATCTAAATTGCGTACAAAATGTGTAGCAAGTAAACTGAAACATGCCCGCCCTCTGACACCCACGGCGCCTCACAGGATGAGAAGCTGTTACCCCATGATGGTAGGTGATGAAAAATAAATCACCCCAAATATTGAAAGACTTAGTTATTCTGTATACATATTCGATTGATATTCAAACTCAGCATTATACAATTTTGAAAAAATATCTTCGTAGCATATGACTTTCACATGGCACCGTTGAATGTTCCAATCAGGGGGCATGATTTGTCAGGGGTACTCAGTCACAACTAGTAATGATTACTTTAAGTTTTCGGCATCTAGCCATCTAAGGTCCTATATAGCGTTCGAGGTTAAGGATGGGAAACATGGAACCCCGTCTGCTCTTGTCTGGGCACATGGTCCACATCATTTTGTATGCGCCCTTGGTGTCCTCCAACCCAGTGAGATCAGTTAATGCACGCTTCAATTATACTAAAGTTACATTTTATATGTTTGGCATTACCGATCATATGTGAAAATGCTACAATTTGTTACATACGGCACTGGAGCTGCGTGTCAGTGAGCGCATTAACAACAGTTGCTAAATGTAGACATTCATGAGGCAAACCATGTTTGAATTGATGGGCCAGACACCACCCATTAATTGTTTTTAAATAAGCGGCAGAACAGCATTGTATTTGTGACGTAGTGGGTCACAAATAGTGGTTCACCTATTGGGTTGATAGCAAAAAACACGACCATATACACTGCAGATAAAATTGCCTTAACGCGTGCCCGGGTGGCCGACTAGATACCCTTCGCTCGGGTAGGGGTCAATTTGACCTCCCCCTCCCTGAGATCTCGGGAAATGAGAAAGCTAGAGACACCAAATTCACAGGATGTGTTGAACTATACGT
Organism: Pollicipes pollicipes; assembly: GCF_011947565.3. Classification (NCBI taxonomy): domain Eukaryota; kingdom Metazoa; phylum Arthropoda; class Thecostraca; order Pollicipedomorpha; family Pollicipedidae; genus Pollicipes; species Pollicipes pollicipes. The sequence goes on from NW_023596968.1 coordinate 150,410, forward strand.
AAACTCACTTAGGCCAAAATTTGAGGCACATAGGTCATGACATTCATAGGTCATCTTAGGTCAATTACCTATTCCGACCTCTACGAAGTCCATGGAAGATGTATGATGCGGTTCCTGCTATCAATGAATTCGAAATACGCACCAGAAACTATCCCGCACAGCAACGCTAGAGTAATAAAACAGATTGATTTTGACCTTGGTCTGACCTTTATACCTGACCTTAGATAAACTTTATTTGTTCATTCAATATTTGTGTTGCCTAAGAAAGCATTTCAGAGATGTATGTATTCGTCTAACACTCCGTTGTTGCATCAGATTAAGCGATTCCCTGGAAACTGGCTTCGCTAAAACTATGGCCTGACTTTGACCTGCCATGGGTCAATGACCTTACAAAGTACATATAAATTGTTGACGCCAAGTGATCCACTACTTAATTGTTTACTGCTATGCAAAAATTGGCGTGGCTGCGCCGCGCCGTTCGGAAACCATTTTGGAAAAACCTTAGGGCGGGTCAATTTGACCCCACCTGAGCGCGTGTTAAATCTCACGGAGATTGTTGGACTTAAACATGTCATTTGTTAAGCGGTACCACCAAGAACATATACACTGAACTGATCCCTGAGAGGATCATGGCGATGTCAGAACAGCTCTCTGCGTTCCAAACAAAACATGAAGCCCGAACTCTCCCAGTTTCTTCTCCTTCATCACACACGCACGGAGCTACACACCTCTCGGCGTCCTCCATGTGCGTGCTGGCGTCGCTGAAGGACCAGCAGAAGACGAAGCAGACGATGGCAGCTAGCCAGGTGCAGGCACTGATAGCGGATACGTGACGAGTCATGAGCCTGAAACGATGGTAGGTCTGGGTCAGGCAAGGGACATGGGACAGAGTCAGGCCAAGGTTAGGCCAGTATCAGGTCAAGTCAAGGTCGGGCAAAGGTCGGGTCAGTGACACTGCCCCGGGTGAGGATTAGATTGCAAAGCATGTCATGCTGGACAACGTTAGCTAACATGCCGTGCGCTGCGTCTGAAGCATATATCAGAACCGTGTCACAGGGTTATGTAGTGGCTGCTTGAACATGGGATTTTTCATAGCAAGAATCAGCTTTAGGGCAAACCATGTTTAAGCTAGATTGTCCAGCTATGATATGACGGTTAGCAGGGCCCCAGCCAATGTTTTCTAACAGCCAAATCTGCGCCGAAGCTGCCCCAGCAACTCGCTGGTGGTAACCGAGCTCGTAGACTGTACCGCAGTACACCAGGCCGTCTGACCGGATGTGAGTGTTCAGTGACCGGCACGTGGGCAACCGTCGCCAGTCTGACGACGCTTAAGTCACTGTGTCGTACGGAAATTTCTAACTCAGACAACTAGGATGACGAATGGCAGCCTGACTGCTATTAACCAGCGCCATCATTACCAGCAATCAATGCTTCGCTGAACAGTTAAGAACACTGGACCTCTGATACAACGTCCTACCTGCAAGCATGCAACGTTTAATACTTGAAAAAGACCTTTGGGCATGAAAACCTAGTCGTAGCAACACAAGAGAGATATCAAACAGCGAAGATCCATCTGAGATGAGCTCACATAATACAACATTTCAGCGTGTTCTGTCTGCTGACGGTCAGCAGCGTGAGACTCACTCGATGCTTGTGCTGGGAGGAGATCGCCTCGTGGTCGCCGCTGTGCTGCTCCACCGCCGACTGCGATGCTGGTGTCGCCTCTCCGGCACCTTATGTTCAATTCCCCACGAGACAGCAGCGACCAATGGACCAATGGGGCGAGGCCGCGCCTTTAGCCAATCAGAACAACGCCCGGCCCACGCGAAACCTGATCCGTTCAATTAGCCGGATGATTTCTGAACGGTTGTCAATGAAATTAGTTGGCTCAAATAATTGAGCTACCAACACAGTGGGTTTTGGTTAAATCCGTAAAAAGCGACTTACTCCTGATATATTTGTTACATTCGCCTTTTGTTGAGGCCTTTCTTTATGCAGATGCCATTACGGAAAAGCCGCCTGATATGGATCATGTGAGAAGAATTTACGTAGCATTTGCACTTGAATTTCGGAGGCGGTTTGAGCCACATAGTTACGACTGACGGTTTTTAGGTTTAGACAGGTTTAATCAGAAATTGCAATGCCAAAACAATGGCTTTTAGTTAGAAGCGTAGAAAGCAGCGATTTAGCCCGCTCCGCATATGCTCGGCTCTTGCAGGGACCTCCTCGTTATGTCGCTGTTGGTCGGTCGGTAGGCCAAAATCGGTCTGACACGGGCCATATATGGGGAGATTGCACAGCATTGACACTTAAATTGCGGCGGCAGTTTGAGCCAAAGCGTAACAGCTAACGACCGAATACAAAAGTAAAAACATTTCAGTTGTTTGAGGTCCGTCATAAATGAAAGGTTCTCAGTGAAATAATTGTTTTTCATTTTCAAATTTTCAAAACAAATTTTCGTCCATTCTAAAGAGTAAAGTCGTAAAGCTTTTATGGTGGATCCAGCTTCTTAATCTAGGTTCATTTCTCTTCAACTTTGGGTGCTAGTGCACAGCGCAACGGAATGCCAACTATGTACATTACGCACGGGCCATGTGTTAGAAATGTAGGAACATTTGTGAGAAAGGCACGAACAAAATCAACGACGCAAATTTTCGCAAACAAACGATTTTATCCAGGTGTGTTCGAGAGTGAACTGACGGTCACGAAAATAGGCCTTATGACTTTGGGGAGTCCATTCCGACCATTTGTGTTCCCGCAGGAGGTTCAGGTCATATCAGGTCACCGTTCAAAGTTGGTCTACCAGTGTCATGAATGACTGACACTTTGTCACAATATGCTTCTGTAATTCTATCTTATTATGTCTAACTATGGAGCGAAATGCTTCCAGAACAAAAATACCATTTTAAGACTACCTAAAAGTCAGCTGGGGTCAATCTAGGCCAAATTTACAAAGCATCCAATTGAACAAAGGCTTAAGTTTTGAGTGGATCTATGTGATGAATTACATGTTTTCCTGTGGTTATAAACAGTGTGTTGTATATCTATAGGTACGCTAGGTGGCATTGCTGTCGTATGCATGATGCATAGTCCCTTCGACGCTTGAAAATGTATGTGTAACAGACTGAGAGCTGCCACGTTGGTGCATGCAATTATACGTGATCAGCATCACAGACACGATAGGAAGGTGTTACAGGCGCCGTATTCGCTCATCTTGCGCTACTGGAAAGATAGGCATTGACCTTAGATGACCTCATATGCCTTTTCCTGTCCTCACATAGCCTATTGTGACCTCATGATGCAAAAGGATGATACTGCAATATCTTTTCAGTTGACAACTCGAAGGATATGCCCAAAATTACCGTATAAAACTTCTTGTTTTGAGTTGAGAATGTGTTTTGCAGAAGACGCCCCTAAAGGTAAGTCAGTAACTGGGCCAACTTCATGTGCTCTGTGGTCATATGATTAATGTGCATGTGAGTTGGTTTCCTTTTCCTCATATGCAATCACCAAACCCAACGAAAAGCACGTACGTGCGTACGTAGTACACGATCTGTATTATTTACGAAAATAGAAAAAAGTTGTCCTGACTTCAGGTAACTGACCTCTTGTCTTTCCAAATAGCTGATATTATCAAATTTTAAGTACAATAATGTTCTTTTAACACGCGCTCGGGTGGTGGATCAAATCGCCTCCCCCCAAGGTTTTTCCAGACTGATTTTATAACATGCATAGCAGTGGAAAATTGAAAAGCGGATCGTTTGGTATAAACAATTTCGACGTATCTGGCACGCTCGCTGACCTATGGCAGGTCAAAGTCAGACCATTGTTTCAGCGAAGGCAATTTCTAGCGAATCGCTCAAATCTGATGCAACAACGGAGTGCCGTACATCTCTGAGATGCTTTCTTAGGCAGCGCAGATATTGAACAAAGCAAATTTAATTGACCTAAGGTCACGCATAAAGGTAAGACCAAGGTGAGAATTAACCTGTTTTTTCACTCTAGAGCTTGCTGAATGGGATAGCTTCCCGTGTTCATTTTGAGTTGATTGACATCAGGAATCGCATTATACATCTTCCATTGACTTCTTAGAGGTCAGAATATGCCATTGACCTGAGATGACCCAGGTCGCATTTTGTTTTTAGGAGCACACTACCTAGCGCAATCTTTATCGGTTATTCAAACAGAAAAATCGCAGCAGTCTTGTATGATTTTGGTCACCATGACCCTCAAAAGGCTTAACAAGATCATTGACCCTAAATGGTCTGATGACGTTTTTTTTAGAAACAGTTATCTAGGTTCTGGGGGTACTTGGGAGACCAACATGGAGTTTGACCTTGTTTGACCTTATTTGACCTAAAAGTCATGACCTATGAACCTCAAACTTTGACCTGAGTGAGTTCATGTATAGATCAATATGCCCTGCAAATTTGGTGTCCCTAGCTTTCTTAGTTCCCGAGATCTCAGGGGAGTCAAATTACCCCCCCCCCCCCCCGCCACCCAAGCGGCGGGTATCTAGCTGGCCACCTAGCTAGCTGGTAGCTGGTGGTCTAGCTGGTGTGTTAACACAGAATGTCAGAACAATGGCAAATGAACCACAACAGTTATGTGTGGGGATTTTTTTAGAGGTTGACCTTTTGACCTGGTCTAAGTCACTGATTTTGGTAAATAAGAAATTCAAATTCGCACAAAGGAAATCAAACTGATAGATCAGCAAGTTCTTTACTTACCTGAATATCTCTACGAATGCTGAGTGCATTCCAAAATTTGGATTTCCTCGTTTATAAAAAATCTAACGATTTCGAAACATGAGTAACAGGCCCAGGTGTGATAGGAAGATGCTGGAATGCAGCAGCTAATAATGTGCATCAATCAGGTAATCAGTTAATAATGCATTAGAATGTGGCAGAATGCGTGGTTTTCTTGGCAGGCGTCTAAGACGCGTACACTGGTTTGAATGCATGCACCGATAACAAAATCCAAGCTCCGCCTAATCTTAGATGTTTCCAAACAGGCCGTCCCCCCATCCCCTCTCATGCCGCCCTTTTTCGTGCTGTCGTGGCCGAGAAATCAAGGAGGATATTTCTACTCGACGGCTGACAGAATAAGGCTCATTTTTTACATTCTAAAACCGGTGCTATGTCGCTAATTGCTGAACATGTTCTGTGGATTTTATACAATTTATAATATCTTTGCGCCCACGCGCTGTTTTTCAGTATCCACTAATTTCTCAAATGGCGTTGCCATAAAAAGAGCCGCTATTATGTAAAATCCTTATTCTGAACACTTCACGGCAGTTTCAACTTCTCACACCAAAATTTAAAAACTACAAGGAAATGGAAAATGTTTCAGTTAGTCATACATAAAGTTGAAGAAAACAGTCTATCGTGGCTCATCGGGAAATCAGGAAATATCAGAAAATATAATCAGGAAATAACGGAATTGAAAGGAATAGCACTGAACGTATCTTGACAGGAGGAAAAGAAGGAAAAGGCGATTACAGAATCACACTAGAGTGTCAGCAAAAGCAAACCTTTATCTTTGCCTTTGTGTAACTGTGCAGCGTAAACCTTCTGTATATTCCACTGTTCTGGGTGTCCCCGGCGCATAAGTAATAAGCGTGTCGCGTGTCTGTGTTGGTGGGTCTTGCCAGGAGCCGCAGCAGGTGTACCAGGAGTCTGCTGGTAAACGCCTTTGTCTATGCACGCAAACTTGACTGCATAACCGTGCTGGGCATTGCTCAACGACGCAGGGGTAACGTGTTCACAGGACAATACGCTGTGGCGTTCTCATTGTGGTCGGTTTCGGCCGGTGGGATCATGTGACTCCAGCGTTGCTGAATGCCAGATAATCTAAAATTGATGAGCTTCACACCGAACACGGATGTCGCCGCGATCCGTCATCGTATCGCCGCCCTCAGGGCACCAGAACTGCTACATGACACTGACGAGTGCTCCGTTGATTGGACGTGCCTGTCCTCCGCGCGCGCGCTATAAGGTGAAAAAGCTTCTGATTTACAGGATGTGATTGGTGACAAAAACTGACACTTTTGCGAACCATTTGGTGGCAAAATTGCGAAAACGAAAACAAATTTCAACAGACAAGACCACATTACAACAGATTACAACAGCTCGACGAAACTCAGGGCGTAGTATTGGTCTGTGTTCGCTAAAGCTTGCAACATGTCGAAACGTTGACGTTTCGCCGTATAAGCAAGTTGAGCCATAAAATGCTCCCAAACATAGTAGCTTTATTCAGAAGAGTTTTTAGTAGGTTCCAGAAACATACTACAAACTATACTCTGTCAGTGTTGACGTCACAGATCAGCGGTGACAAAGTGTTTTTCCAATGAACCTCAGATCGGTATTTTTCACTGTTTTTTTTCAGCCAGGATTCACTTTACATACTCAACAGTATAAAATACCAAATAAATAGGCTCATTGCTAGTCGTAAAAATCGCGGCCGACCGCAGCATCTTGCGACGAACGTGCTCAGTTTGCCACGCAGCATTTTACTGAGAGGAACAGCAAATTTGAGGTAATAGGCTGAGCATCGCTAGTGTAGGCCTCTCACAGTGCCCGTGGCACCTCAGACTTGCGCTGGTCGGTGGAGAGGCATTAAATAAAATGTTTTTAGTTGTCATCATATTGCATATAAAGCTGAAAGAAAGTGCTAAAGGTGTTCAACAATCCCGTTTGCATCTGTTAACACCAATATGATGTGGGTTTTACTCCAAATAATTGGAGTTGTGTTAAGAACCCCGAGTTCTGCGCCGTCAATAATCATGCCAAGGTAATGAAGGGCGCCAACACTTTCATCTGATTGCACGATGACGTCACGAAAACAAAAGTGATATTGTTTCAGGTGCCTGCAGAACCAGTTATCGGTAAATGCAGGGCCACAGGGATGTAGTTTTGCAAAATGTGTGGGGTGAAGGATGGGAGTGGAAGTGGGAGGGTGCAGGAAGAAAATGGCTGAGCCTGCCTGAGAAACGCACTTAAAACAGTTTTCTCCCCAGATTTGACGCAATTTTACGCAGCTGGCAGTAGGGGTGTAGTCCTTTAAAATCAGTTTTGGGGGCCGAATCCCCAAATTATGATAAGTGACGAATGATGGATAAAGGCAATGGCTAAAATATGAAAGCTGCATCCCTGGTTAGGAGGCACAACCCTGCCTCGTCCCCCCCCCCCCCCCCCTCCCACTCCAACTGAATAGGAAACTACACGCCTTTAGGCTGGTTAGATTAAGCACGCCTTTATCTGATAATTATGTTAGGTTATTCTCAACATTCAGTGTCTGACGGCCAGCAAACGAAACTTTAGTGCAAATGAGCTTGCGAAACAAAAATGTTTGATGGTTATGGCGCATTGCATTTAATTTGTCTTTGCTTTTTGTGTTTATTGCATTTAGAGATATATTGCGACGGTTTCTGAAGGATTTGAACTCAGGTGACAATTCAGACAGTTTCAGATTTCGTCGGTGAGAAAAAAAAAACATTTTTCGCCCCTGTGCTACAGAGCTGACGGTCAGCTGCAGCTTACCAGGGTGGGAACTGAATAAGCCTGTACCGTAGCTTCCTGTACCGGGAAGGAGTGCCTGAAATCACTTTTCGTCGGACGTTAGACGCTAAACAGCATATTCGAAGCGTTTTGATCGTCGAGCACGTGATGAGTGGTGGAGTCTGACTCCAGTGATACCTGATTGCATTCTAATCATCTTCACACTTGTACTATATGTGTTATTACATACCCTTGCCTTGATCCGCCTTTTTTCATAACGCGACTAACCCGCGGATGTCGAAACGAGCCTCCTGCTGTTTCAAAGCTAAGAATAACACTGCTCAGAAGGGAACACGACAGGATTGGTCTGAAGATCTCGTGATTGGTGCGAAGTTTTTATTTTGCCAGGCCAAATGTCAAACGTATGCGGAAAATTTGCGTGTGATTGCACGACGTGTCTGGGAGGCATTGTCATAAGACCTTACGGGTTTGCGTAGAGCCTCCACCCCACCCCATCCCTTTTCCATCAGAGTGAGAGTTAACGAAGACACGATTTAAATGGTGTGCCCTAGTTTAACGACAATCTTTTATTACAGTATTTCCCTCATTTATTAACAGTATTTGTATCCATGTAAAGGTTTGCACGTATAATAACAGCTACAGGATTTCGCAGTGAAGCCAATCTTATTCATTGTTCTGGGTGGCTGCAAAAAAACGAGGCTAAAAGTAAAGCTATTTTAAGATTCAACTTTGTAACGCAAATTGACAGCTGAAATTCTGAATTGCAATACCGATCCGCTCACCAAAGACTAGTGAGACATTGGCGAAATGTTCACCGTTTATTACAATCAGCAGTCGCAGGTCAGCAGCCATAAAACAGAGCAGTAATCGGTAACAATTCAAACGCGCTACTAAGCATACTCTGACACTGCCATGGGATGCATTCCACAGCAGAATGGGGAGGCTATCAAGTGGCAACGTAACATGGTACTTGGCCGGCGCCCCTATGTTATTGTTATGACCCACTGACAGCACATTACTGAATGCGCTCAGCTAACCGCAGTGTTGTGACTAAAATATGGCAGACATTTCGACGTATTCATATTGGTGCGCGAAGGGTGTCATCATGTGAGCATTTGATACGAAGTTCTATCAACTGACAGTACAACAATAAGGTGGTCATGGTTACTGCGGTGGCAACAAGCGCCGTTCGTGTGCTGATTCTTATCGAGAACCCCTTCGATCAGCAATAGTTATTTCAGATATATAATATTGGGAGGGAGCGTGTTAAGAACTTCAACATTCCAGTTCGCCCACGTCCGAAGATCACCGTTATGAGAGAGCCTTCGCCTTCACTACTGGACAAACTCAAATGGCAGGAACTGAGAGGAGGGATAAACGGAAGAACTACACAGCGGTTACCATTTCAGGGAGAGTGGCCTACGTGTATCAAGGAACTTCATGGATGACAGAGCGATGTAGTCAGCAAACGCGTTCTGCTGCTTGCTGCCAAGTCGCTGATCGTGACCGTTAACAAGCAGTGTCGACCATGTGCATGTATTTGACATCATCGGCAAAATGCATTATCCACTCAACTTTAACGCGGCGCACATTTGTCTTATACGTGGATGCTTAAACGATGCTGTCCATCGGCAGAGTGGCTCGCGGCAAAACGGGTCTTGACAAAGATCAGTGTCGCAATGGGCTGGCGCAAGGACCATGTGGCGTCACATCCAGACCAGTACCCCAACTCTAAGTGGCTACGAGAGACGTCCGATCAAGTAAAACAGGGGTGTTGAATGGCGACTACTCTCCGCGCTAGGTGGGGCGCACCAAAGTGAGTGGTCCACACCACACAAACCTGATCAACAGCTCTTCGTATGGTACTGGTGTGCTGGAGACGATAAGGCCGTCCCCGTCCGTGAGCGAACAACCAGCAAAAATCCTGTGGGATCAGCTGAGGCTAAGGCGGTCCCCCACAGATCGATCGTCTTCAATATCTTCAGCCACCTCCAAAGACGTTTTCCTGTCGGCTCACGGAACCGAGGCGGCCCAGCCCGCCGGAATCAGCTGATCCCACGTGACTACCGGATCCAGTCCACCGAGGCTGGCTGGGGGACGCTCCAGCTGGCACCGGTAGCTCCACATGGAGCCGCCGGGGCAGAGGAGGGCGCGCCAGATGGAGGTCGGGATTTACAGATGGAGCGTTTACTCGACGGAGCGTCGCCGGCGGCCGGGTCCGCCCGGGAAGGCCGCCGCCGCCAGACCCATCTTGTGCTTGGCCGCCTGCGTGGCCGAAAAGCCGCGGCCCAGGCCAAAGTCCAGTCCGCGCTTCCTGTGGGAAACGGACGCCTGTCAACTCGGAGGCTCTGCTGCGATGAACTATGAAGGGATGGGGTGGGGTGGGGGGAGTGGTGGATGTCCGGCACATTCTGAGATCAGGCGTGTGTTTTGGATTTTTCTCGATCACTTTTGATGAGAGAAGTTCTTTAAGTTTCTTGCGTACATGGCTTACGTTGCGTACAAGCGAACATTAAGTTTACGTGTTCTTGTTGCCGAACACGAAAGACAAAGCACTAAAAAGCTTAGGTATGCCATTCAGGCCATAAGATGTTGCCTAAGCTTTCACATATTTTGAGCATGCATTAAGACCATATGGTAATCAAACGGAGATGAAGCATAGGCCATCGGTCTTCCACGACATTATTCATCACGTCAAAACAAAATAGCGATGCACATATTGCATAAGATGGCCAATTAAACAATAAGCAAAAGTGAATGCATTCCATCTTAGTCATTTCGCCGCGTAGGTCTGCAATAGCAGGCAAGCAGAATGGCAACGCTCTTCACAGCGATGTCCTCTCTTGGCCAGGCCACGATGTGCGAACAGCCAGGCGGCAGGCAGCGACATCTATTGGAGCCCTGGCGACCTACCCGGCGTATACGGACCGCGCCGCAGTAGGCGTGGTCGGCACTTTGTTGTACAGGTGGAAAAACGGCACGTGGTTTCGGAAATATCTATCTAGTTCGTACTGGGCCATATTGATCGCTTCTGCGTCGTCGAGCGTGCGCAGCCGGCTGACCAGCTCGCTGACGTAGGGGTCGCTCTGAATGTCCTCCACATCGTCCGCCCAAGATTTCCTGCAGAGCAGAGATTGGCTTTAAACGAGCAGTTTATCCGATGAACTGCAATTTAGAAGATCATTTTGCAAGCTGGTTTTCACAGTCCTTCATAAAAGGGTTATATTACAGGGGTGGCTTTATATGAACATTTCAAATAGTGCAAACGTTTTCTGTGGCTTCATGTAATGCAACACAAGCGGTATCTAACATCCAAACCAGAATGGCTCGTAATGGTCAGATATTCACTCTGAGGAACACGTTTTGGAGCTCCAAATTGCATGCGAGATGTGTAGCGAGTGAAATGAAGAGGGCTCTTTATGGTACCCACGGTGCCACACGCTGATAAGACGTTACTATTCTCTCCATCAAAACCCATTATTGTGTAAATCATGTGAACTGTCGGAATATTAAGTGGTGTTCCAGTGCCTCAAAATTTAGCATTTATTGACTTTGTGGTTATTTCGAATGCAAATTTGGCTGATAGTAAATTCAACATTGTTAATCTGGACAACAAGGCTAACATGGCAACTTGGAAAAAACATATTCTTCGCATCGTTTCATCTCCACATTCGAAGCGCAGCCAGAATGTTTTTGGCGTAGCCCAGTGAGATCTCATCACAATGATTTTCAGGTTTTTGCGACGAACCATCTACGGTCCAAACAGATTGTGGGCCTAAGAGGGGGGGGGGGGGGGCGGAGGGGCTGAGACCGCCGCCTTACTTGGTTGCACCTATGATCCATCTCATCCACCGTCCGTACGTGATTTCCCTTCCGTTACGTATTAGCTAGTGCATTGCCCGAAGTTGTTAATTTTAGATGTTCTGGGACAAATGATGGCTTGCGTTCCAGAACCACAACTGACTAGTGTTTGTTGTTTCGCTGAAGACAAACACAACATTAAAGTAGTAACCTAACCAATCATTCACAGTAAATAAACACGGGTATTCACACTGTTCGTAAAGTTTCATCAAACCCCATGGTGAAGCTGTTGACCTTATAAAGCAATTATCATATGTGCCACCACGAGAAGATGCAGTTATCTGAGAGGATCCTGCCGGCGTCAGAACCGCTCTCTGCCTCTGAGCGGATCCTGGCGGCGTCAGAACCGCTCTCTGCCTCTCAACTCAAGGCATGATGCCCGACCTCTCCCAGCTTCCTTTCCTTCCCCTTATGCACGGAGCTTCCCACCTCTCGGCGTCCTCCATTTGCATGTTGGCGCTGCTGAAGGACAAGCAGAAGACGAAGCAGACGATGACAGCTAGCCGGGTGCAGGCGCTGACAGCGGATATGTGACGAGTCATGGGCCTGACAGCAAGGGCAGGCCAAGATCAACCCAAGGTCAGACCAGCGTCAGGTGATATGGTCGGCTGAGGGTCAGATTGTAAGGTGTGTCACGCTGGACATCTTGTACTTACGTGACGTGCGCTGCATCGGCCGTGCATAATTAGAATCATTAGCCAGGGTAGTGTCATGGCCGTTTGTTAATATGCTTTTCGTAGCAAGAATAAGCTTTAAAGTGGACCAAGTTAAAGTAGGACTGCCCCGTTACTGCGTGATTGATTGCAAGGTCTCAAACCACACACTCCACCGGTCAAATCTGCGTCGGGGTTGTACATGCAGCTCGCCGGTGGAAGCCGTGCTAGTGTACTGTACCCCAAGCACTGTCGGGGCTGTATAGGCAGCTCGCCGGCGGAAGCCGTGCTAGTGTACTATACCCCAAGCACTGTCGGGGCTGTACAGGCAGCTCGCCGGCGGAAGCCGTGCTAGTGTACTGTACCCCAGGCACTGTCGTTAGCGCGACAGGCCCTCGAACATTGCCTCCAGATGAAAGGTTCGCTTCCAAAGTATGAAAGCCGGATTAACCAGTACCAACCAGACCATATGGAAAGGTCACAGTTTCTTTGAGGTCGGTCTCGGGAAATGGTTAGGTTATAATAACGTGCATAATTTGTACCTGGCCGAACAGCGTCAGGGTCCTTTATGCTATATATTCATTTTGGCTGTGCAGAGCGCTTCTAGTGGCCCCGAACCTTACTTTTGTGGAAACCAAAACGATAGCTCAAGCTTATCCATGATATTGCGGTCACAAGCTCCAGCCCAGAAGTCGTTATTCAGTTAAAACTTTTGCCGCGCAATGTGAGCCCTTTGCTCAAATTTGAGCTACTTGCAGATATAGCACATTGTACTGAGAAAGCCGATAATGTTACATGTAACAGAACGACGTGTACCTAACGGAATTTCTTGAAGGGGAATTTGACTAAGGCTAATGAACAAATGTTCAACCGTATGAACGGTAGTCATCATTGTACATGGACAGAGCCCATTCGATACAATATGACGTTACATGTGGCCGTGCCTCACGGAAATTACCACATCGGACGCTCGGGAGCGGAAATGGCAGTCTGGCTGCTATTGACCAGCGTCATCATCACCACCAATCAATATCTTACTGAATGTCTGTGGACACCTGCCCCCTGATGATAACAAGCCTGTACCGACTTCTGTTTGCTACCTAAAGTAGATATTTAGACATAATCGCAGCAGCACTAGACGGACGTCTGCCAGCACATTTTCATCTGAGATGGGCTCAAATGAGGCAGCATTTCAGCGTGCTCGGACCGCTGAGAGGTCAGCGGTGTGAGACTCACTCGGTGCTTGTCCCGGGAGGAGATCGCCTCGTGGTCGCCGCTGTGCTGCTCCACCGCCGACTGCGATGCTGGTGCCGACTCTCCGGCACCTTTATTCAATTCCCCACGAGACAGCGGCGACCGATGGACCAATGGGGGGAGACCACGCCCTCAGCCAATCAGCCGTTGCCTACGCGATGCCCGACCGGTTCAATTGGCCGGACGATTTCTGAACGGTTGTGAATGAAATCAAAGGATTTAACCAGAGATCGCTCTACCCAAATATCGGCATCTAGTTGATGCGTAGAAAGAGACGACTTGCCCCGCTGTTGCGTTTCTTGTATTCACCTCTTGCAAGACCCCTCTCTTACTGCAGCAGTGATTCAGCAAAACTTGGCCTGGTATGGACCACATGTGAGGAGAAAACACAGTATTGGCACTTGAATGACAGCGACAATTTGTGCAGTAGCTTTAAAGAAAACGACCAAGCGCAAATGTGACAGCATGCCAATTGTTGGAAATCTGTCGCGAATGAAAAGAACCTGATTGAAAATACGGCTTTAAGTCCGAATTCAAGAGCATAGTCCTAAAACCTGATTGGCAACTCCAGTTACCTTCATCTCGGCTCGTTTCTGTCCAGCTTTGGTTTCTGGTACATAGCGCGGCAGCATGCCAGCAGGATGCCAACTTGCTTACATTGTGTGAGCTGGTTGCAAAAGCGATATTCCAATGATAATGAAACATATTGGAGACGAAGACGAAAACTGCATTCAAGATAGGCGCACGTCTTAGCGCATGCCCTTCAGGGCTTCCTGACCTCCTCGCCAATAGCGAGAAGTCCATAAAGACAAAACCCCGTCATCATAAAACTAAGAAAGTCAGAACGAAGCGATACAAGTCACCGTCATGCGCGCTATATAAACTCTCCAGCGGTGCCTGGTTTTGTGAATTTCTGTCATTGGATAATATCTCACGACAGGAAAGTGACCTAAATGAGTCAAAATGTTTAAATGTTAAATCGCGACATCTTTAGCCAGTACGAAAACAGCGCGCACCACAATGCTACGTCAATAACACCATAGCCTTTCTATGTGTTGAACATAAACCGACCTAACGTGGGACTACGTCAAGTCAATCTTAAACTTCTTAAAGCGGGTCTGATGGCTTTACGTGTGTGCGGCAAAGGCCAATGGTTTGTTGTAGTGAATCATTCGGCTGCAAAATATCTATTTTTGTGAAAATGAGACAAATAGCCCTGCTTTAGTTATATTCAGCACACAGGATGATCCGAGTGAAGCTTCATATCAAAATGTGACCCGAGGCAAATAGCTTCTATTAATGGCGGTCCACCAAGATAAAACTTACTAATTCACCGGGACCCGGGGCCATATGGACCATTTGGCCATTTGGTCATTGGGACCGGGCTGTACAGTGGTCATCGTGTTTCGTTTGCATGCCTCCATCCCTCTGACGTGACACCTTACCTTGCTATAACCTGATCCTGTTCTGCGGGGTGCCGGTAGTGTGGTGGTTAACGCGTCTGCGTTAACCACTGCGCGTCTGAGAAACCAGAGGTGCGGGGTGCGATTCTCCGCGGTGCCCTCCCTTCCTGCTAGGGTGAGAGGCAGGCGACGCCATATAGCCCCAGCAGCTAAGCGGATTGTAAAGCCCCAATAACACATGACCCTGCTATCCATTACACCCTCATACCCTGACAAAATATGATAATATATGCAGCTCCTTTTTCGGCATATATGTATTGGTAGATGGACGTTATAGACGTATCACGTCATATGACGTCATGCGAGAGAACTGACCTAGCTTCACTTCTGGAAACTCAGGGGTCTACAAATCGGATCATGAGACATTGACTGAATCTAGGCTCAAATACATAATAACTCACCACGTCTGGCATTAAGGAGCAACGAGAATGACGGCTGATGCCTAGAGGACATCAATACCCATTTATATCTCGATGGCTTGACATGACACAAGGTCACACCTTGTCTCAAAATGTGGAGAATTCCGCGGGCATCCCTAGAAGAGCAGCGAACATCCTTAGGATAGCGGTGAGCTGACCTCTCACCATTTTCGAGCTGTAGCGGTAAAACATCCTTAGGACAGCGGTGAGCTGACCTTTCACCATTTTCGAGCTGTAGCGGTAAAACATCCTTAGGACAGCAGCGAGCTGACCTCTCACCATTTTCGAGCTATAGCGGTAAAACTGACGTGTGTCGGATGGTATCGCGAAAGGATGCGAGTTGGCCCCATATTTAACGGGCATATTCTGTGAACGTGAGAGGGGAAGAATTCTATATGGAATGGGGTAAGGCGGTAGCAATTTGTATCCCCTGAGCCCTCGGAATCAACAGGATGACTGTGTCACTCAAGGGTTGTGACCAAACCGAGCGTAGAATATCTGATGCGCTATCATGGTCTCGGAAAGGAGAAGTGGACCAGTGGGAGATATTAGTGAAATTGAGAGTGGGAGTATAGAAGTCGCCAATATTGGAGAATGAATATTGCATAATGCTTCGCATTACGTGAGCTTAAACAACTCGTTACCTAAAGCAATCCATTGGACCACCAATATGGAGACCCATTTGAGGTGCATAAGTAGCTTCATGTCCGTGGCGGTTGGGTAAAGATGCAGTTGGATGATATAATTCACATCCGGTCCATGCCTCTCGAGCTATTCTATTTCCCTTGCCAGGAGATGTCAACAAATGCTAATTGCAGGGTAAATTCTGATTGCCTCGTCTATAAAAAACTAAACGACTCCGAAACGTCGCAGCGGATTAAGATATGATCAGAAGATGGCTCATAGGACAACCATGTATAGCCCAGCCAGTCACGAAAACTCACCGTTGAGTCGAGGAAAATCCGTCCGCCGGGGGTCTACAGCAAACAATCCTTACTTTGGACTGTGCTAGGTGATGCTAGTTCATACATATCAGGGATGACATTTAGTAAAATGAATGGCAGGGATGAGCGGTGAAATATCGCTATACCTATTTCTAAAATACGGCGAACACGGGCTTCTAAACGGATTTAGGCCACGCTTGTCACAGAGTCAAAGCAGAAATGAAAAAGGTTCATCGGTGACAAAAACGAACACATTTGCAGGCCAAGTAGTGACCAAATTGCGGAAATGAAAAGAAATTAGACCATACCAGATCATATTACAACAGACCACTTCAGCTAGACAAACCCAAAGCTTAGTGTTGGCCTGTACTCGCTAACGCCTGCACTGTGAGCATGTGTAAAGCGCAAGTGAAAACGCTGGCGTTTCACTGTATGGGCAAGTTGAGCCACAAGATGTTGCCAAACACGGAAG
The DNA here is from genome assembly GCF_011947565.3 of Pollicipes pollicipes. Classification (NCBI taxonomy): domain Eukaryota; kingdom Metazoa; phylum Arthropoda; class Thecostraca; order Pollicipedomorpha; family Pollicipedidae; genus Pollicipes; species Pollicipes pollicipes. The sequence continues at coordinate 166,996 of NW_023596968.1, forward strand.
CTTTTATCAGGATAGTTTCTAGCAGGTGACATAAATATGCTTCAGACTATACTATATCGGTGCTGACGTCACAGATCAGTGGTGACACAGTGCTTTTCCAATTGTGCCCCTCAGATCAGTGTTTTTGCACAGATTCTTCAGTCAAGATTCACCACATATGCAAAGCAGCATAACATACCAAATAACTGGCCTTATTACCAGTCGTAAGAATCGTGACTGGCTACAACATATTGCGGAGGTGATCAGTTTGCTACGCCGCGTTTTAAAGCGTTGTGCCATTTGAGACAGATGGGCTCGAATGCTCGCCGCGCGGTAATGAATTGGGCTCAGTGCAAGGCTGTGGGCTGCCGTTGATTGTGTTCATGTCGTGAGAAGCTGACTGTCTTGAATAGCATAGCCAATCGTCAGTTTTTAAGGTTCTGAACGATTTCTTAAAGATCTACCATGGAGTGTGTCCTTTGTAATTGCACCAAAAAGCCCAGCCCTAGCCGTAGACCTAGGAAACTTGTTTGTGGATACGTGAACTGCAGCTTCAGAGGTAAACGGAGGATTTTGGGGAGATAGATGTCAGTGGTTCATCCGGGGCTTCCTGCTGCTGGGAGGAACAGCGGATTTGAGGGTAAGAGGCCAAGCACCGCTGGTGTAGGGCTCTCACATTGCCCGTTGCGCCCCAAGCTAAGTGCCCTGATCGGTGGACAGGCGCGAGATAAAACGTTTTTAGTTTTCATCACATGACATACAAAGCTAAATGAAGACCCCAGAGGTGTTTCAAAAATGTCATATACATCTCTTGATACCAATATTGCATTGGTTTTGTATTACTTAACGAAGATCATGTCAGGAAGTGCGAGTTCTGCATCGGTAATAATTATGGAAGATAGCGATGGTCACTAACGCTTCCAGCTGGTTGTACGATAACGTCACAAAACCAAAAGTGTACTGTTTTCAGGTGCTCCTGTCGATAAATGTAGGGCAACAGGGATGCAGTTTCGCAAAATGCGTTGGGATGAGGCAGGAGGGAAGAGAAAAAATGTCTGAGGCTGCCTCCGGATTGCATTTAATGCACTTTTATCCCCGGGTTTGACGATCCTTCTTTTCAGAGATGGTAACATGGGTGTAGTTTCTTAAAATTAATTTGGGGCTGAGCTCTTAAAATCCTGATTCATAAAAAATGATGACTGCAAAATTACACCTGAAAATAGGAAACTACATCCATAGTTAGGAGACACAATCCCCCTTTCCAAATGAACAAGAAATTGTACACCTCTAGGCTGGCTATGTTTAGCTTGCCTTTATGTGATTGCTTTAGCAGTTAAGTCTTAACCATCATTCAGTGTTTGATGACCAGCAAATGATATTTTAGTGCAAATGAACTCCCGAAACGAAAAAGTTTGATGTTTATGCCGCATTGCGTTTCATGTCTTTGTTTTGTAGTGGATCGTACTTAGAGTTATGCTGCAACGCTTTCTGAAATATTTGGCTCCAGGCGACAAAAACTTCGTCGGTGACAGAGAGTTCACCTTTCACTCCTGTGACAGGGTTTAGAGTCATTCTTGCCCCAACTAGATGGAAAACTATACCGCTGGCACATAGCTTACGTGTAAAACGCATACACTGCCCTGAATAGCTCCACAGATATCGAAATCCAAGATCCGCCTAACCATAGCTTTTTCGAACAAGCCCTCTCCCCAGCCTATCTCGCATGGCGCTTTTCTCGCCTTGTCCGGGTGAGAATCAGGAAGAATATTTCAACTCGACGGTGAACAGAATTGTTTTCGTCCTTCAGCGTTCTCAAGCCGGTGTCATGTCGCCAATCGCTGGTTAACATATGTTATGGATTTTGTATGATTTATAATATTTTACGCCATATTGCGCGCCATTTTCACCACTTATAATTTCTCAAATAGCATTGCCATCATAAGACAACGAAATCATCATCATATCTGACCCCCGTTTTGAAGGCTTTACGGTAGTTTTCAGCTTTTAATTCCAAAATTTCGGAATTTCCCAATGAAATGGCAAATGTCTCAGCTGACTCTGCATGGGACTGAAGGACATAGATGATCACAAAATCGGTACTAGCTGTTGCCAGGCTAGGTGACTAATATCTACAATACGAAAAAAGAGCTGAAAAAAGTAGTATTGAACCTATTTTGACAGGAGGAAAAGAAATGAAAATATCACTACAAGGTTAAAATTGAACACCAGCAAATACTAAATGCCATTTTTGCTTCTGCAATTTTGTAGGGTCGATCCTCTGTATACTCCATTGTTTTTGACACCGCTAGCACGTGGCATGGGATTGGAATGTCGTGTTGTTCAGTTTTGCTAGTGTGTGGTATTTGTTTGGTAATCGTATGGTATTTGAACCCAGTCAATCACATGCTACGAAAGTAAATTGCAACAAAACGAAACGAAACGAAAGCGATGAGTATAGATGCCAAAAATGGCAATAAACAGTCGCTTAAGACAAGAGAAAGCCTACGTTGCCGTATTCTTCAGTTGGTCTAAGCTCTTGACGAATTTATGCATTGTCCAAGAGGTAGTGATGGCCAGCGATTGGCAGTTCCAGCACGAGGCTGCGCGGAAAGAAAACACTCGTCGCTAAGAGCAGCTTCTCGGCGCCTCCAGCCAGGTGGAAGCGACCGGCTTTTTCGTAGGATCCTGTAGCCGGAAGAGTCTAGATTCCATTCTATTTTCAGATCAGGCTACCTCCCTTATGTCCCAGTTTGACTCCCTCCCCTCGCCGGTTCTCAGCCTCAGTCTTAGAGACGTGGTTTGACCCACGGTTGTAGTCTCAGCAACTATGACGGTATTAGGTTGTAGTCTCAGTAACTATGACGTGGCTCGCCATCCTGCACGGATACACGCACCGGACAGCGTAAGCCTATCCCTTTTCTGTGCGTATTTTGCTACGAGTGATAATACATATCGAACAAAATTTCAAATTATGTGTGAACGCCAACACCAGACTGCATTGGCCTGTGGACGGCGGGCGGTCGCTCCGGGTCGCAGTGGCGCCCACCCCGGTCACGTGCGCCGCCTGACATGTGCCTCTACCCCGCTGCCACGCCCTCCTTTGGGTGCCGGACGGGGTTACGCCTAAGCTCCTGTCGCAGCTCACGATCGAGGAGATCAGGTCCTGCCTGACATCTGCCGGGGGCGCGGGATACCTAGAGTTACCCAACTTGCAGCCAGGCGCAAGTGTGGCGCACGAGTTCGTCGCTTGCATCACAGCTTACTACCGCCAGCAGAGGTATGCGTGAGTAGTGGCGCTGTGGCGTCTTTTACAGTGGGCGCTTAGCGTCTGTCTGGACGTTAACCTTCTTTCGGATATGTTTCTATGCAACTTTAGAGGTTGCCGGCGCCTCAGATGTGCGTGACGGTGTCTCTAAGTGTTCTTGGCACCACGCACTTGATGAAATTTTGTTAGCACATTTGTTTGCAGCCGAATGCCGCTCTTTGCCAGTGCCGCATCTGATGAAAAACGAATTTTGTTGAACCGTAAATCGTCTTTAGAAATGGAAGTTATGATTATTGGGATTCCTTCTTCACCATTGATGCGTACGGGACGGATACATTAGTCTCAGCGCCTCGTGCAAAGTATTGCGACTGCCGAAGGACGGCGACACTGTCACATTGTGACCCCATCAATAATGCATTTCCAGTTTCAAATACATTTGTTGAGCCTGCGGGTGGCTGAAGTTTTCGGGGTTTTCAGATGGATCAAAATTTCCCATAAACCCAATGCCTGCAGCAGGCAAGCAATCATCTTAACTCGACATGCAAAATGCACCTGATGATTTGGCTCAGCTCAGTAACCCCGAGAAAGTCACGTTCCTCGCCGTGTGTTAATTCGGCTGGAAAAATAATGCTACCGAAGCTTTTCAGGGCAGCGGGTAAGTGCTTAATAGAAGCCGCACATTTATTGGAACATGACAAGAACAGGCATACCTGGACAGCTAATTAGATGATCAAACGGTACGGTGTAGGTGGACGTCACAAAACTGTTAACTTACTTAAGGTGCGTTACCAAACACGGGGACAGAGGCAGTGATGTGTGGGTTAGCTTTTCGAATCACCCAGCATAATCGACGCAACATCTGAACATGTTAGATCTATGTAGCATACTGTTAGCCCCGATGACTGGGGGTTGTCAGATGTGGGGAAACTTGGCTTCACTTGTTTGGTTCTTGCAAACCAACGTGGAGGCACTGGTCAGATGGTTTGTGGCTAAGAATGTCAGGTTATGGTGGCCGTTTCGAGCAAATATGTTTTCGTTTTGTGGCGTGTATAATCGTGCCTATCCATAAAGACCAAGCGACATGATTTTGGCACACAGCGCTGAACTGCAACTAATGCAACACCGCGTAACATATAACAATATTGGTGATGCAACACTGCGTAAAATATCACACCTGTCCGTGAACACATTCCTGAAATGATTGACATCAGCAGCTGTTCGATTCTTTTGTAGCTTTTGTTTGTTAGATATGATTTCTGCCGATATTGTGGTCCCATGATTAACCCTGGAGCGAGTGTCACATCCTAAGGTGTTCTCTTCCTTCTTATAGCGACTGGTGCCAGGGACAAACGCCCCAACTTCTATGGCTGGTTTGATTTGAAAAGCTTTGTGAACACACATGTTTCAGCTGTCTTACATGAGCACAGCTACAACGACAATGCGCTTCACGTCCAGTCCGCTGTCATTCAGAGGGAGCTGCGAGTGAGCCTTTGTACTCATCTCTTGCACAAACTTGAACCAGCAGGAATCATAAGGCAACTAAACATGAAAACAGAAATTCAAAATGGCAGGAATTTGGGTGACACCTATATTGTCATGTCAGGGAGAGGTACTGGATGAGTATAATGGAACTGCGTGGCGGACAGAGCAACGCTGTTAGTATTCGCGTTCTGCTGTTTACCTCGGCCTTGACCTTTAGTCAGTGACCAGGAGACATCGTCAACAAAATATATTTATTTCAAATAATCGACACTACCATTTTAACTTAAACACGGCACACATTTGTCTCACGCGTGGATGATCGAACAGAGTTGTCCATTGGCAGAGTGACAGGTGGCCCAGCCGGTCTGTACATGCGTCGGTGTCGCTAGAGACCGGCGCCATGCCCATGTGAGCGCTCGGGCCAGCCCCAACCAGACGTGACTGCGATGGACGCCCAACGGTCTCGCTTAGCTGCCCTGCTGGCAGGCTGCTGGATGCGCTTGGATGTGCCAATACACTGGAGCCTGCTCCTTTCCTCGAATCGTACTTTCTGTGGCCGATACGTCATACAACTCTGCTATAATGCTGATGAAACACTGATCAGACATCTGGTAACTATAACTCAGGTAAAACTCGGATGCCGTATGGCGACTACGATTGGCGCTAGGTGGGGCGAAGCAAAGTGAACTGCACACTACACAACTCTAACCAACAACTCTCTGTATGTGGCTCCGGCGCAGTGAGAACGATAAGACCGCCCCGTCCGTGAGCGTACAACAAGCAAACTATCAGCCGGCGGCGGACAGGCGACTGACCAGCAGCCCTTGAGAACCAGCGGGATCAGCTGATCCTGCGGGATCAGCTGAGGCTTAGGCGCTCCCACCACAGACCAAACTATCTTCAGCCTCTTCAGCTAACTCCAAGGTGTCTTCCTGATCGGCTTACGGACCTCAAGCGGTCCGACCTGCCGGAGTCAGCTGATCCCGCGTGACCACCGGATCCAGTCCGCCGAGGCTGGCTGGGGGACACTCCAACTAGCACCGTCAGTTCCACATGGAACCGCCGGGGCAGAGGAGGGCACGCCATATGGAGGTCGGGGGTTTACAGATGGAGCGCCTGCTCGACGGAGCGTCGCCGGCGGCCGGGTCCCCCCGGGAAGGCTGCCGCCTCCAGACCCATCTTGTGCTTGGCCGCCTGCGTGGCCGAGAAGCCGCGGCCCAGGCCGAAGTCGAACCCGCGCTTGCTGTGGGGAAGCAGGCATCTATCAGAGACGAGATTGGATCTTCACAGACGCTGTGGAGATCGCTGTGGATCAATTATGAACAGGGAAAGTGTCAGATGGAAGCGGCATATTTTGAGGGCAGCCATCTGCTTTTTGTTTTTATGTATCACTAAATATGATAGAAATGCGTAAACGTATCACCACGCGAAAAAGACGCGACGATGGAAATGAGCATTAACGTCACTGATGTCATCAGACACTCTCTGAATTAACACATCTTTCACCCATGAAGAAGCCCTCTTGGAATGAGTAGAAGATGAAGCGAAAGACATCGGTCACGTAAGGCGCCATTCATCATGCAAAACAAAACAGCGACACGTAATGCACAAATCACATGAGAATAAGCAATCAAATAAAAACGTTCCATCTTATCCATTTCGCCGGGTAGGTCTGTAAAACCAAGGTAGAATGCTACCGTTCTCTACTGCGATGTCCTCTCTTGGCCAGGCCACGATGCTCGAACAGCCAGACGGCAGGCAGCGACATCTATTGGAGCCCTGGCGACCTACCCGGCGTATACGGACCGCGCCGCAGTAGGCGTGGCCGGCACTCTGTTGTACAGGTGGAAAAACGGCACGTGTTTTCGGAAATATCTATCTAGTTCGTACTGGGCCAGACCGGTCTCTTCGGCGTCGTTGAGCGCGCGCAGCCGATTAACCAGCTCGCTGACGTAGAGGTCGTTCTGCATGTTCTCCACGTCGTCCGCCCAAGATTTCCTGTCGAGCAGAGTTGAGCGTTAAGCGGACACGCTATGCGATCTAGCACATGAAAGCGATTCTTTCGCACCGTGATTTGTGATGGCTCTCGTGATACAGGTTATGTTGCTAGAATGACATATTATGAACGTTACGCGTATGTGCGAGCGTGCTCCGTTACTTAATCCATTGCAGAGGAAGCATATGCACATGGTCATATATGCGCTCTGCGGGATATGTTTCTACCCCAACTGCGGACACCATACGCAGCCAGTAAACTTAATGAAGTCCATGGTATTACAGACATATCGGCCCTCATTTATGAGGCTTCACGGGACTCTGAGCCAAAGGAAAAGAAAGTGTGAGTGCATGGTACGTAGGGCCGGACACTCAAATGCCAGCCAGAGGGCCCTAGGCTCTGATCAGGGGCCCACTGAATCGATAAGAGCCTATATTTTGGTCAGACGCCACCAGTAACGCGCAGTCGGTTCCGTGGCTACATGGGCGAATGGCTCATTTCCCAAGCAGAGACAAAGCTGCAGCCAGCGATTTACACTGCTCGTGGCCCACAGCGCCTAACAGGGGCCCTGTGTTGTCAAGGGGCCCCGAGTCGGCCAGAGGCAGTGTTCGAGGAGGGGCGGAGAACCTGGGAGGGCCCACGCGGTCCGGCGATCAAGAGCCCGGTTGGGGGGGGGGGGGGGCTTAAGGGCATGAAGAGGGGTTGGAGTCTTATTCAGAAGCCCAGACCTGCGAAGACGAACCCTTAAGTGACGCTCGAAGGGCCCTTTGTGCCGATCGAAAACCCCCTGCGTCGATATGGGCCTATATGTTTGTCGGGTACCACCGTACCACATAGTCGTCGCCATGTCGGTGTGGGCCTGAGGACCTACTTCCCAATCAGCCATAAAGACGGGGCCAGTGATTTACACTGGTCGAGGGCCTTGTATCTGTTAGGGGCCCACAGTACCTAACAGAGGGCTCTGCGCTCGCAAGGGCCCCGAGACGACCAGGGAAAGTGCCTTATGAAACCCGAAGAGGGGCCCGAACGATCCACCGGAACTGGCTATCAAAGGCTCGATAGAAGGGCATAAGGTCCCAAAGGACTGACTGTAGGTCACATAAAGAATCGTGGCCAGTATCGTCGGGACCTGAAATATCAGTCAGAGGTCCTTTTGCAACGTTTTAGGAACCCCTGAGACAATGCGAGTGTCTAGGTCGGTCAGAGACCACGAAAACCGAACAGTCGGTTTCATGTCCATCTGGGCCCTTAAGACCCATTTCCCAAGCAGAGACGAGGCCGGAGTCCGCAATTTCCAATATTCAAGGTCCCTGACACAATGAGGGGCTCCTGTGTCGGTTAGGGGCCACAGTGCCGAACAGGTCCCGTGGCAGCAAGTGGCCCCGAGCCGGAGCGGCATTTGAGGGGACCCGAAGAAGGGCCGAAGGGCCTCTCCAGACCAAAGATCAGGGGCCGATGGGATAGCTGAAGGGTCCGATGGACTGGCCGCAGGCCTCATCAAGGGCCATCGCCCATAGGATCGTGATCTTAAATTTCAGTGAGATGATCTTTTACACGGATAGGGACCCTTGAGACGGAGCGGTCTTCTATTTCAACCGGATATCACGAACAACGAACAGTCGGCTCCATGTTGGTCTGAGCCTGGGGGCGCATCTCCGAAGCAGGGACAGGGCGATGTATTTCGGTTGGGCTCCTGTATAATTCAGGGGCCCTTGGTGTCTTACAGGGCATTATGTGTCAACAAGGGACATCGAATCGATCAGGGGAAAGAGCGGAGCCCAAATGGCAGAGGTTCTCGTTTTTCAAATTCAAATTCCGTTGGTCGGTGTCCTCTGGCAATTGAAGAAATCAAGAGCTTATGATGAGTGCTCCCATTGAGGTAACAGAAGAGTCCTGTGCCAGTCAGAGCCCCCACTACCGCCGGCGGGCTCTCAAACCCTTTTCCAGCATGGGTCCGTTAAGCCCAACTGGAGTCTATGTGCCAATTATTTGAGCACTTTGCGTTGAGCAAGGATGCTGTTGCGTTAATGACGGTTAATGCGCCGATCCGGGGTCCACCGCGCATGTCAGAAGGCCTCCTGCGTCAGGGAGCAGACCAATGTGACATGATGTCTACACTAAGGGCTTCCGGATTGGCCAGGGGATGCCGCCCCGTGTCGCCAGAATGACGGCCAGAAAACGTAACGCGGTGAGACAGGATGGTATCCAGTCCTTGACCGGGAACAGCACTGTGCCCCGTGGTGTTGTACTCAGGGGCTCCCCTCTACCGGAAAGAAAGAAATGGTCTCATTAGTGCTGAGTGGAGTAGGTCGAAATGGATTCAAAGCGCACAATGCCATCTCATGTTTTCCTGAGAATATTCATTATTTTACAGAATCGATTGGTGAAACAAATAAAATCAAAACGTTTGAGCCTGTGCACCGGGTGGCGAAAGTTTGGTGGTTCACGCGCCCGCATTAACCACTGCACGTCTGGGAAACCGACGCTGCGCGACCTAAGGAGATTGCAACGCTTGACGTCCAGTTATTTATTTGAAAGATGCGCGAGCGCGCATGATCAAAACTATGCAGTTTGTACCACCAATCAATTTTGACTAAATGTTGAAGATATCCAGACATACATGGTCTGGCATAGTAATACAAGATTGTTGAACCACTTGCGAATTTTTTTGATCCATCCCGATTTTCAATCTACATTCGCGGAACCCTTGCTATTTCTGTAAAGCCCAGACAAAATTCTGAAAAGTTTCTGAGTTCTATCGGTTTAAAAAAGTCCACTGGACCATTGAAAAATAAAGAGCGCCAGCAGTTTATTTCATGCAGTAACTGAACTCGCGATTTTGACAGTTTGCTTACTATAAACTTTTGGCAGAATTGATCTCGCGGTAGCGTCTAGCCTATATTTCAAATAGAAAAGGTAAAAATGCATCATTATATATAAGCATGTCCTCAAAAACAAATGGGTCATATCCGACGATTTGGGGGGGGTCTTTTCACTATGGGGTGTCCTCTGTCAACCCTGTGCACCCCCTTGCGAAGGCTCTGGCTGCGCTCCTGCTTACCAGCACTGACTTAAGATAAACGATGAAGATACAAGCTAAAATTGAGTCGCCGGATTAAACATCATCCATTATGATTGTTTTTAGCTTGGCCACGGCACGATATTAAGGCTATGGTTAATGCAGAAACACGACTGTGAACACAGTGGGGATCCTCGCATTCAACCCAACGTAGCCCACTCCCACAACTGTAGACCGCTCTTTAAAATGCCACCCTCAAAAATATTCCACCATGACCTGAAGGTTGGAAGTTTAACCGATACAGGACAGCTCTCTGCTTTCCATACCGGTACATGAAACCTGACCTCTCCCAGCTACTCTTTCCTTACACACGAACCTTTCTGCGTCCTCCAGGCGCACACTGGCGGCGCTGCAGGAGGACCAGCAGAAGACGAAGCAGACAATGGCTGCCAGCCAGGCGCAGGCGCTGACTGCAGACACGTGACGAGTCATGATCCTGAAACCAAGGCAAGTCAGGGTCAGGGCAGGCTCGCGACCCTGTCAGGTGACAAGGTCAGGCCAAGATCTGGCCAATGTTAGGTGGCATGGGTATATGAGGGTCAACTCACAAGCGTCCTATGGAACAACTCGACCTTTCGTGCCGTGTGCTGCTTTCAAGCAAAGAATCAGAATCATGTCCAAGGGCTATATCATGACTTTGTGGAAAGTGTTCGTTTTCTTTCGTAGCAGAATTCCGCTTTATGTGAGTCGCGCTGCAGAAATATTGTCCAGTTATTGCTCTAGGGCAAGCCAATGTCCAGTTGAGACAGATGTCCCAAGCGGGTGCATGCCAGGTGCCCGGAAAGGACACGTGGGCCATAAATTGTCGCCGCAGCTGTATGGAATGTTTCCGATAAAAGTAACGGGAGCTTTACCTTTTGCGGGCAGTCATATCCAAATGAATAAATCATTGGCCATATCTATCAGCGCTGGTGCTCACCACTTACGGGCTGCACTGAATCTCGGCATCTGCAAGCATTAGTGAGCGTCTTTGCAATCCGTGGCCGGCGGCCGATGTGCTCACCGAGACGCGCTTCACTGGCCAAGTCTGTACCGGAGCGGCGCCATTAATCCACCTGTCGCCGGCGCCGGACAGCGCCAGGAGCGTTGTTTGCCGGGCTGACGCCGACAGACCCGCGCCGGCGCCGATAAATCGTCCCGGCCGGCCACGCACGCTCGACGTCACCGGGTCAGCGCCAGCGCGCTGAGGCAGGCGGCGCCGGCCCAAGAGCCAGTGGGCGGAGGACATGACGCGTGCAGGCGGTGTGAGGAGAGGATGCCAGGTCTTCGAGATTGCCCTTGCGGGGGATTCGAGGCCGTGTGACAGGGAAGCATCCGTTGCGTTCATCCTCATGTTTATTCAGCAACGCGAATTTCGGCTCTTTCTCTTTTTGGGGAGGGGTAACATCTCATGAACACATACTAAAACCGCAAAGTTGGGCCGGTTGAGTGTTGCCCAACACCAGACGCAATATTCAGCATGATGTTAATCAGCTGCTAAGCGACCGATCACTCCACATCACTCTCCAGGCCAGTTTGGACAATGACCCGTGAAGAGCAAGTGCTACAGAGCTCGCTGTCCTGTTTCACGTTACGCTTGCGAGTCTACCTTGCATCACGGCGGTTGCTGAAATGAGAAGAGTTGCGGAGATAAAATGACTCCAATACGTCCACTGCTTCGCCTGGGGATTTATCAGCAGCAATGTCACGTGCTGTCACGCCGCTCAACACTCCAGATCCAAATAAGTGAACGCAATGATCGCAGCCATCCGAATACCACTGTTGTGAATACACCATCAGATAACAGCTGGTCATATATTGGCTGGCTCAACCACAGGGTAGCAATTGCGTCTCCAGCTGGAAGACAGCTGCCGTATTGCGACCATTCAGAGCGCACAGAACAAGAGCGAAAATACTACATATTGAGAGGCCACACAGCAAAGCTTCCGCAGCCACACAGACGAGCCTATCAGTAAGCCCATGGGCAATATAGCGTAATGGAAGCACTCCTAATGTACACTGTGTTGGTGACTTTGGGAGTCATCAGTCCACAAGATGGCAGTTCATTGCATTAGGATACGCGTGGTCAGAGCTCGAGCCTTCCCTCGCGTGTTTTGTTTTCTGCTCTCATCCTCTTACCAGTGTGGACGCTGCGCAGGTACCATGACAGCATGCTAGCGCAGCATAAATAAGTAATATTGCAGCGGGTAATGATATATTTCAAGAAACGGTGTCTTACATAGGACTAGGTGAATTTTTGACTTACGGTGGCCTGCAAAATCTTAGGTTATAGCAGCCTTAGAATAAAAGAGTCCAACTGGAAGATTTAGCTCATAAGTACTGACGTTATCAAAAAAGTGATAGTAAATCGCATGTTTCGGAAACCAAAGAAGACTAATAACAATCAAAATTTAACGTAGATTTCCCTTCCGAAAGCTTAGGTGAACTGAAAGACTAAGAATTGTAATGGCCCATTTCACTTTTTAGTTTCTGAAAACGAGCTTGTTAAGATGGCGCAGCTAGCCGTGAGACCGAGAGGCGAGTAGTTAAGTGAGGAAAAACGTCCGTATTTGCGACCTATACCCCATGATCACAGTACCCTTTCGATTTGATGCCATATTTACCGTAAATATTACTAACAAGCCTTAAGCATATTGCCGCGCCAATCAGAATAACTCAACTGCACTCAATCGCGTTGATGGAATAGTTTCGTCCAGAAATACATTTAAGTCTGACGCGGCAGGCAGCCGACCCAGATTCGAGACCAAAAGGTAAACCAAGTGACGCAATTACCCCGATTAAACGCAGGCGTATGACTTTCCAGAGTGTTATGCACATCAGTGGCTTGTTTGGCCTGATACGGGTCGTCCTCCAGGGCCGAGGGCACGCACCGCCGCGTTGGCACGTTCAATGGAGCGTCCGGCCTCGAGGGTCTGCTACCAGAGGAGCTTGGAAGTCGGGCTGGTAGACTGTACCGCAGTACACCGAGCCGTCTCTCGGCCGTGTATGAGCGCTCAATGGCCGGCACGTGGGCAACCGCCGGCAGTCTGGGGCAGGCTGGCGGTCACTGAGCTGGGCTGCACTGAACGGAACTCTGTGTGGGCCTGGTTAAGCCCGTCTGGTCACGCAACAGTGGCTCGGGGCAAGATGGCGGTGACCGTGGTCTGTCGGCCTGTACAACGCCTGATCTCCATCACGGTAGGCACTCCGCCGGGATGGACCAGATGCAAGGTTCGCGATTCCTGCCAGGTCAAGTTTGGGCAAACATCACGAATCTGCGCATGATTCTGGCCCAGGTGCACAATGTGTGCATTTTAGCTGTGTAGAACGTTGATAAATGCTTGGATATAATTTACGTCTAGGAGAAGACATCAGTCCACCTTTACGTGTGGAAGTGATGGTCAGATATAAAGCATAGGCTTGAACGTGGCGGTCGGAAACTGTCGCCCAAAACATTTAATGTATCTTCACCTTTAAAAACCACAAAAACCTTTAACAGCAAAGCCTTTCTACGCTCGAAAACAAGCAGCAAAATCAAAATAGCATAAGTGGTGCGTATTCGCACCTCTCATTCTGGCAAGTTCATGTATGTGGGTGGTGCGGCCAGATAAATTTTGTGCACAGCGATTGCATGAGGGCGACAAAAACTAAATCACAGAATCAAACTCTTGGTACCTTACGCGTATCTAAGCCCTCCGTGGCTGTGGAAACATCGACCCTGATTTTTTGGCTACTATAGAAGATTATTTTGGCTCTGTATATGTGGTATATACGACAGTTCATGTTGTGACATCATTCTCCATTCAGCACCTATCTGTTGGGGCTGGCAGCAAGGTCATTTTCCTTGACTCAGATATGATTTAGCTACAGCAAAGTTACCGCTGCGACCGTCGTATTCCCCTTGCGAGGAATTTCCCGGAGGTTGGGATACCTGTTCTGCACATGTCCGAGCCTGACTACACTTCATGTCACACAAAATCAGCAAACGCAGAGCGTTTAGGGCATGGGAGTTAGCGCTGACCATAAACAAGATCCAGTAAATTTTGACATTGTGCGAGCATATGCCCTGATGGAAATTACTAGCCTAGCCATGTGACAGAGTATGTCACCTACCGCAGGGGCCACGGCCAAGAGCGTCATTGTCACCAGACATTCACATGTCTCTGAACGGATGCAAGCACTTAGCAACCTGTTTGGACAAGCCTGCGACGTCTGCTGTTTAGTATTTTACGTAGAGTTTAAGGCACAGTCGTTGCAGCAATAGACGTACGTCTACCAGCACAGTTTCATCTGAGGTGGGTCCACACTAGGCCGCGTTCCGGGTTGTGGCACGTGCGTGTTCTGACCGCTGAGAGGTCAGCAGCGTGAGACTCACTCGGTGCTTGTCCCGGGAGGAGATCGCCTCGTGGTCGCCGCTGTGCTGCTCCACCGCCGACTGCGATGCTGGTGCCGCCTCTCCGGCACCTTATATTCAATTCCCCACGAGACAGCGGCGACCAATGGACCAATGGGGCGAGGCCGCGCCCTCAGCCAATCAGAGCACCCCTCGGCCCGGGCGAAACCAGATCCGTTCAATTAGCCGGATGATTTCCGAACGGTTGTCAATTAAATTAAAGGCTTTAAGCAGAGACTGCGTTACCAAACCATCGGATTTAAGTTAGGTGCGTAGAAAGCAGCGGCATACATTTCCGGCCCTTTGCTACGTTTGATTGTTGCATGGGACCTCTTTTTACATAACAATAATTTTGTCATAATTGGTCTAACGCGGACCATGTGGGAGGCGAGCATGCTGTAGTGATATTTGAATCGCGGGCGTATTTCGAGGTAGCGTGCTTGTGCTGACGACGAAATGTAAAAGTGGAACGTTTAAGATCTTTGGGATGAAATGCGACTGAAAATTTGCTTATGCAAACAACATTTTTTCTGCCTGTTCTAGACAAGTGAAGTTTTAATCGTGTTCAGGCAGCTCTAGTTGATGTCATGAATGGGAATTCCTGTCAGAGTTCTAGCTGCGGTGCACAGTGCAGTAGACTGCCAACTGTGCAAAGAATGCGCGTATCATGTGTGAGAAAGATGCTAAAAGTTAAGGGCAAAACTTGCCTGTAGACGAATGCGATCATGCAGCTTTTCAAAAACAAATTCATCAAATGTGATTGAAAATCAACTTGCAAAAGGTCATGAGATTGGTTGCACAGTAATATTATAATTGCAATCAAGCGGTTAGGGGACGAAAACCAGCAATGCACGGGTGAGAAATACCGTACGCACACGCACAGGATACGCACAGGATATGTGCACGCACAGGATATGTACTGGCTGATATACCTCAAGCAGATGGAGGGCGATTCATCAGAAGTATCTACACCGCATTGATGAAGCATAGTTGATCCCTTTTTACGTGGTGCATTTCATTAAAACTATGCGGGGAGTCTGGAGCAATTTAAACTCACGGAGATATCGTAACATTTTGAGCCGATTTAGTCACGCAATGGCTTGAACTAACCACTGGACCTTTAATTCTCTATTGACACATCGTGTTTCGCAAATGCGTGTAATGGCGCATTCACGAAAGGAAAAAGTTAGGCAATGCGGCTTTGAGCGTGTTAACACGCTGGATCCAGTTAAGCAGCGTGTTAACACGCTGTTTAACACGCTGGATCCAGCGCTAGCGGCTCAAGCGTACCGTGTATTACCTAAATGTGATCAACTTTGATGCAATAAGCCTTGCTATAAACCACGGCAGGCAGAAATGGACAGCGTTTAATCAATGAAATGTGAATGGCGCATTTGCCAAAAAACGGACTGTGATTCGTCCTGACACGCCTCCCAAAAACCTTTCCTGGAGTCACCTCTGAGTAAAATAAGAGCCCCAACTTATGACGGTTCATATCAAAACTGTCCTGAGGGAAGTCACGAAGTCCCAAAAAACCAACTCCGACTGTTTAACTCGCTCACTGGAAAAGGGAAGTGATCTACCTTTTCCGCAATTTACTGTAAATATCTACGAAATTGGAATTACCTTCGAGGATATTTGCAAGAAAATGGAATGCATGCAGTTTGAGCTCTCATGTGAACTTAACAACGGATTCGTAAAACCCATTGATAACGGTCCCTGAAGGAACTTGGCTTTCCATTAGTTTATTTTTGTTGCAATCTAATAATAACAAGTAATGAATCTGGCAGCTGTTTAAACCGCTAACAAATTTTGCCTATCCCACGACGCACAAGTAGTTCTTGTTGCAACATATAATTCACATCTGAAAACATCATAACCAAAACAACTCAAATCGTTTCCGATCGGCATGTATCTGAGTGTATGTCAACGGGTCCATTGCTGGGCTTTGGCTGAAATTAATATCGGTAAGTTGCGTGCTGATATCACTTTATTATGCAGTATAATCGGATGAGGGGCAGCCATTTATCTGTGTAGTTGACAGCCCTAAAACCACAAATATAGTAATATAATGTAACTGAACATGCAAATCATATTGCAGCAATTGACCTAAACTCGTTAAATATTGATGTGAACGCGTTGAACGTAAAAATCTTGGAAGCATATGAGGTGATCCCATAAAGAAGTGAGGAGGGACGAACCATCAAAACATACACAAACATGAATATGTCTCTTAGCACCACTAAGCGAATACCGAGGGTGTATAGCTTATAGATAATTTCAGGTTTTACCAATTCGACGAATGTGTCATCCTGTGACAATTTGTTTGATAAGGAATGTGGCCCAAAAACTAAGTACAATGCCACTATCAACCAGCTCTTCTAGGAAACGCAGCATTTTATAGTTTGCATGTAAGTAATGTCATCATATTTGACGGTCACGTCATTATTATGTCATCATGTTTGACGGTCACGTCATTATTAAGTCCAGTACATAAGATATCATTATGTCTTTACCACTGTACATCTTGAAGAACCTAAATATTTCTTTAACTTTTAAATGACAAAAAACGCATCGCATAACGACGGTGTATTTATCACGAGATTGGTGATTCTCATGACGTGTTCCTTTTTACCGTACAGTCACCCATAAAATCGGCATGACCGCGTTCTAATCATATCGCACCAAATTCGCTTAAATGACATTTGACGACATGCTTAACGGAAATCGCTGTGTACATTTTGGCACCATGAATGGCTCTGCTTTCACAGAAACGCATTCGAGCCTAACGACTCAATGACAAAATTAAGTGTGAAGAAAGCTGGTGCTTGATTCGGTCCAAAAACAACGGAAGGGCGGATTTTACAACATCCAATCTGGACCATAAAAAAGGATCTCGTGCTTCCTCGCGAGGATGAAGTCAGGGTCTTCTTGGAATTGGCCAGGTGTCCTTACAAGTGTCGGCGAAAAGTATTGAAATGTCGAGGCTCCAAGTGACAGTAATGTAGCTTATCGTGCTTCATTAGTACAGGGCCTTTTCACACCCGTATGATTACTACGTGGAATGTCTGATGACCCATGAGCAAAGCAGTTCTACGAAGCCCTGCGCCGGGCGTCATATAACGCTCTAGAGACAGGCTTACGTCCAGTGAAGTGTCTATGAAGTGGCACTAGAGAAGGCACGCGCCACTGGACCTCAATATCGGCGCCCTTCATCGGCACAGCGCGCTCGGCCTCCAAACGTATCAACCACCATCGGCAAAAGCGGATCCTGAAGCCCTCCTAAGCTCATCATCCCGTTCTGTAGCACGCCACGAGATCTCGCTGCCCAGTGGTGTATTGGACGCCCGTCTGGCCGTCCGAGTCCCGGCTCCTGACCGGCCGGTGGCCGACAAGCGATCAGTGTCACCCGCCGCCCCTGCAGAGGCCGACTCGGCCACCACCGGCGCCCCTACAGACCGCCGCCGCCGCCGCTACAGAGGCTGACTCGCCCACCACACCGCCGCCCCTACAGACGCCGACTCACCCACCACCGCCGCCCCTACAGAGGCCAACTCGCCCGACGCCGCCCCTATAGAGGCCACCACGTCCGCCGCCGCCGCCCCTACAGACGCCGACTCGCCCGCCGCCGCCCCTATAGAGGCCGACTCGCCCGCCGCCCTCTCTATGGAGGCCGACTCGCCGGCCATGCCAGCCACCGTCGGTAGAGAGGCCGACTCGCCGGCCACTGTCCGCAGAGAGGATGACTCGTCGGCCACCGTCCGTACAGAGGCCGACTTGCCGGCCACCGTCGGTAGAGAGGCCGACTTGCTGGTCAACACCGGCGCTGCCGCGATGCCAGCGGGGCAGAGCCGTCGTCGACACCGACGACCACACCACCGGCGACTGGAGCCGATTATACCGGGCGGATTCCGGTGCCAGAAGGCGGTGCACAGTCGGCCTAACCCTCCCCAGGGTGTCGATCAGCACTCAGAGCACGCCCCGGGGAGTCAGGAGCGATGGATCTACCCCGCGGGAGGCGTTCGTTCCGAGCATTTGGCGTCACCAAGATCGGTGGAATCTGGAATGGGCTCAGAATGATCTTAAGTGGCGTCAGAGCGGTCATCGGTGCCCAACCCCAAATATTGCGTAGGTGATTGTGGTTGCGTGGGAGGAAACATACTGCTTGCACCCAGACCTGACCGGGCGTGGGCAAAGTTATTGTCGGTCCGAAACATGCTGGTCGCCTCCTGGTGATGACTGGAATTACGTAAATGTAGGAGTTTATTCAGGAACGGCGTACGTAACATTTTTATGTATGTTTATTCCTCTTCCTGATTTGTATTGCCCACAGGATTTAGCAGCATTAATTGCATACGTACGTGCATTGCTTTAAACACAAAACTGTGATTGTCAATTAACTCGGTTGAAGGTCCAAATACATGGTGTCTGTCTTGACACAATATGGGGAAACGGACGCCGTTTTACATATTCCCGCGACCTTGATAGACTCACAAATATGTGAAGGATGCCGCCACGCCTTCGAATTGATTCGAAGTACGATAAATGAAATCTAAAGCGTTGAAAAATCATCCAAACAGAGGGCCCTCATCCAAGGAAGCTTCAGCATTTTACCAGTGAGCCATTGGGGGCTTAACGACGCACTTAGCTGCTGAAGCTGTGTGGCATCGCTTGCCTCTCAGGACAGGAAGAACGGGCAGGAGGCAGAGAAGCACGGGCAACGTGAGAAGGACGGACACCGCGGAGAATTAAGCACCGTACTTCTGGTTTCCGAGACACGCAACTGAACCGCTACACCACCAGTACTCCGGCAATTTAGCAATTTACCACATCCGATGGTCTAGCTGTCGCTGTATCTCTGTCAAACATAGCTCAAGGCTTATTCTACGAATCAACGAGACAAATATACACGGCACCCGGCACCACAACCGGGTAGGCGTCTACCTTCCGGCAAATCAGGCTTCTCAGACTTTGGCAGCGACGGTCACAGCTGGTCCCAGCCGCTCACCTTACCGGCTGCTCTGCGCCGTCCAGCCTCGCTCCGTCTGCAGTCCGTCTGTGGCGGCGGCGGCGGAGGCGGCGGCGGCGGATCCGGACGGCAACCCGGAGCGGCCAGACAGCCTGTCTCCGCCAGTGACTGACCGGCCGCCGCTGGCAGGCCGTCACAAGCTGTAAACAGTTGCGACAGACACGGCGCAGCGCCGCTCCGTTTGACACGTGCCGTGCCAGGCGGACGCCCCACCGGAACAAGCAGAGGCCTGCCGGAGCAAGACAGGCCGGGGCCCAGATAGAAAAAGGCAGTGCCCAGATCGGGCAGGGCAGTGTCCAGATCTGACAGGGCAGTACCCAGATCGGACAGGACAGACAGGATAGTGCCCAGATCGGACAGGGGAGTACCGATGATCACGGGACCGCGAGGAATGACTTTCCGAACGGAAGGCTTCTGAAATGGGGCCTGCTGCAAGCTGCACAAAATTCAAGCTTTCAGGGTTACTGAGGCAGAAAAACTCTGTGAAAGCCCCTGTGTGGATCCGACTTGACAGAAGGCCAAAGAGATCGCAGGCCAAACGGAAATTCATGTTTTTACTCGACGATAGGACTGGTATAAATATATGTAACAGGGTCATCGCTGTCATCATGTTAGAAGTGCGCTACCGGATCTTGTGGTAGGAGCAAAGATGTGGTCGTCTGAAATGGCATAACAAGGTGGTAAATCCTTCAGCCTGTCCCCTCACTAAATGAAACAACATCGCGAGGCCATAACGACTATTGCACTCGCATCCGCTACGAGATAGGGAAAGTATCACGTAAGCCGTAAACACTCCCGCCTTTGCGGCTTCGGCTCTTCCCAAGCTTGTGTGCGACTCCTAAGCTGCAAAAAGTGCTGGCGGACGCCAACGGAGGCAAGGCCGAACGCAGACCTACTAACAACACTCATTCGAGCTTGTGTGGCCTACATATCCCAGTTAGCACCAGCTAAATGAGACCGTAGCTGCGTGTAAGCTGGCAAGTCCAAAGTTTCAACGACACTGTTCTAACATATAGCCCACGCCCTAATGACAAGCCCGTACCACACGCCCGTGTACGAGCCATAGCCACTTTCTGCTCGCGTTCGATGTTCCCCGAGGGACTGCCCTGCAGCCGGGCCTTGGCAGACCGGGCTGTCTAACCCCACGGCGCCTGCGCGAGGCCGACTCAGACGCAGCCTCATCATGTGGAACTTTCGCTTTGCGTCAAGCTGTATGACTTCGGCTGTGAGCGAATTCATTAATGCAAGTTATCCGGTCGACCGGCAGCGGTGTTGTGGCGACCGGGGCTGCTACAACGCTCCACTTCGGCGCTTGGAGTTCGAACAGGGCCTAAAGAGAGTAGTAGCATTTAGGGAGCGGGTTTTCCGGGCTGTTTGCCATTGAAATGCTTGCAATTTTTTTCAGAATTGCAATGCATTTAATACGGCATGATAGATATGGAACACGGTATGATTACATAATAGATACTGATCACAGGGGTCTGATTGTTTACAGCTTGACCTGACCAATCATTTCTCTGGCAATGGTTCCTTCCAATGTATATATATATATATATATATATATATATATATATATCATTCGATGCTATTTGCGATGAGGTCGTGGGCTAAAACTCCAATCAATATTTGATATGCACCCGCTGAACTTTCCTGTACTATCCCCTGACTTTTATTGGCTAGTTATTGGAAAAATCAAATGACATGACAGTCAGCTGCGGTGAAGTGGAAAGTGCTTTACAAGCAAGCACAAGCAAGCATTAAACAAAAAAGTCTGAACACCGCTATAGAGGCTGGCACCGACCGGGTGGTTTTCCGCGAATGATTTGGAAAACCGTGCTTCTTATGGTCATTTTGCCGTCCCCACAGCGCAGCCTCGGGAGCGCTGGACGCCTGACCATTAAGATCGGCTCGGGCCCGGACAAAGCGCGAATCGTTTGGCTTACCGAAGACAGCTAACGACAGTTTACGGAAAAGTTAGGTTGCTACAAAGCGTTGGTGACGTGAGGCTGCATGACGCGGCGAACGTCAGTCAGTATTAATTATAAACAGACAGCTTAATCCCTCCTCGATGAACAGGAACTAAGCCACCGGCATGGTGGGACCCGGGTTTTTGTATCATCTGTGCTTAGCAAAGTCAGATACACCAAGACATCCCTACAGAACAAAGGATGCAAAGCGTTTGGTTCAGGTTCTCTTTTTTCTGGTTCAGTATTAATGATTGAATGCAAGTACACGCCCTTGAACCCAATTGAACTGTGTTTCGCATGACACTATGACTAAAGGTTTCCGAATCGCGACCCTGGTGTTGAGAAAAACAGACGATGTCAGCTAGCCAATTGCGATACAGGTGCCTATCCAGGCAGAGGGCTCATGCTTTAGAAAAACTAACGTTAACGGATCTGGCTTTAGGAGCAACACAGTTGGGAGCAACACAACACACACGGCAACACAGCAACACGCGTCATGTGACAACACGTTGAAACAGATTGGCTCGATGATCACGGTTGGGAGCCAAATAGCAACTGCAATTGTATAATATCGAGAGAGCAACGAACCCAGTGAGTATAACTGCTGCAGAAAGGATCTGGGGCTCCCAAAATGTCATGCCAATGATAAGCAGCCATGGAATTGCTAGCTTAACAAAATTGCTATCGGCCCAATGTAAGCAAGGTCTTCGTATGATTATGCCTGTTTAGACCGTCACTGTCGCTTGAATAAGGGGACACAATAACCACTTCCCGTTGTGTTGCAGCCATATAGCGTGCTAATGCAGTCTTGAAGCTAGTCAAATGAAGCTAGTGAAACAATCACGTTAAGAAGCTTTGACTTCTTAATGTGATTGTGTTTTAAACAAATAATCAGTTAGATTGTACCGCTGTCCCGGTATTCACTCCGAGAACCTAGTTTTGTTACAACGACGATTTTATGGTGTTCATTTAAAGTGTTTGGATTGCTCTGTAAACGCAAAGGTCGGTCCCTTTTGATCTGGCATTATCCAGGCCAATGAATCATCCACGCTCCGGCCTTTCCAATCTTCTCATATCGTGTCTAGGTCTCGCCTCAGTAGATGTTTATACTGCGTTTCAGTCGGCGAAATCTGATGGACACATAGTTCAGAGACGAGCCCGTTCAGTAGAAGCCTTGCATCATCGCTGAGGGAACTAACCACCCAAGAGGCTGTCAACCTGTGTGGCTCACTAGATTTAATCACCTGCTACAACCTCATCTGCACGTGCAGTCCGAGGTCGCTCATCCTTGGCGATGCCTGATGTATTGCTTGTTAGGCCCCACCACAGGGAGTTGTGTTTGGCGGGCGTCGGTTGATTGTCAATGGGGCAAGTTAGGACAATAAATCGGTAGACTGATAAGGAAAAGCCCTCTTCGAGAGCTATGGGAAAAGGCGTCAGAAAGTTACGTACGATGAGTCTGTCAACGCTTGCTCCGATGATGTTGAAAAATGCGCATAAAAATGCATAACGGCCTCGACAGCCTCGAGCAAACCCGAAGGCAATGAATCCTTTTATGGCGAGTCTCACCGGCGTTTATGGCTCGGATATGACACTTTGGTTAGTCCCAAGCATACGCAAGATAATTTAGGCTGTTGTAGCGCTTAGCCAAGATGCGTACCATAATTGGGTGTTGTTGATGTGATTTACGGTGCACCCAGCGGAGGACGAAAGACAAGCCGTTTGGAGAGGCAGCGGCCCTGGGCGGCCGTCACCTTGAAGGCTGTCGCGGCTGGGAGATAAGATAGCTGAGGATGTGTGACCCAACCAAGACGCACAGAAATGGCTGTATTTCCGCGGCGCAAATGGGAAGCAGCGAAATTGTGGAGCACACCACGCGGGGGTGTTGTGCTGATTGACAGCCATTATGATTTGACTAGAAGGGCGGAATGCTGTTCGCGGCTGCGTCAGGTCCCTAAGCAGTTGAAGATGATAACGTCAACAGTGTTTACCCTTGGACAATAAGTGGGTCTTTTGTGAAAGGTTCCAGGACTCGTGTGGTTTTCAGGTATGAGGCACGTTCAATCCGTTTGTGTAACGAGAGGGAGACGAAAGAGCGCCCGTGCGCCCTTCATTTGGGACGGTGACCGTGCCTGTCCCGTACATACCGGTTCAGATCTCTCCAGCTTTCAGGCTGACGTGATCCATCTTTATCCTGCTGTGTAAATTATGTGGCATAGCTCCAATTTATGTTATATATCTAGATGCTTATGTCACTTATCAAAGTGACAGCCCGCAGAAAAGCGTCTGCATTACCATAAAAATGTCATCTCCATGACAAAACATGCTCGGCAATCATCATACATGACAATAAATCTCTCAAATCGCTTTAAGGAAAAATGTGTCGTATTTATGTTAACACGCACAAAAAATGTTGTAATTCTCACAAGAACTGATAGGGTTTTTGGTAGCGTTTGCGATAGGGTTAGCGGTGGGTTTTGGTTGGCCCGCGCGTGCGCCCATCAAGTAGACAACGCTGAGTGCTAACAGTATACCAAACTGATTGGCAAGTAATTTTAGTGCCCGTGACATCCTTTGGGGTGGTGTGGTAGCACTAAGGGATCTAAATGGGTTGAGATGCGAGCACTTTTCCAGGAAGATGTCTTTGACACGCGCTCGGATGGCCAATTGAATGCGACGCGCTCGAGTTGGGTGGCGGATCAATTTGACACCCAAAATATAAAAAACTAGGAGAGTAATAGACAAGAAATTCACAGGGTGGGTAGGACTCTACGTTAACTTACTTGGGTCCTGTTTTGAGATCCCTAGGCTCCGACCTAGGGAGTAAACATGCTCAAACAAGGTCAAACTACAGATCAGTGTCCGAAGTGCCCTCAGATCTGCTAACGTGACCAGCCTTAGCCTAGAGGCCCCTTATAAAAAATTGTGACCGGCAATCATAATACGTCGGTAGCCTTTGACCTTAGGGGGAAAAGCACCAAAAGTCATCGGAATTATTAAAACTATTATCATGGTATGTTTTTCTTTACAATCGGCACCAAGTATTACCGAATGCAACATGATTTTAACAGCAAAAGTTTGATCGAGGTCATTTTTGTTCAGTAACCTCCCTTAACCCTCGTAAGATAAAAAAACCTGATATCGTTGTGATTCAGGAGTTTAAAACGAACATCAATAGCTACTTCACAAATAAGTTTTCCAGGAGCAAAGCAGATTGGTTTGACCTTGATCTGACCTTTCTACCTGACTCAATGACAATGGATTTCATTGTAGTCCCAATTTTGGTAGCCTAATTGCTTAAAAAGTCATCTCAGACTTGCATCAGGTCGTCTAGCACTCCTTTGTCGCATCATATTAAATGGTTACAATAAATATATTAAAGGATTTCAACGGAATTGCCTTCCCTGGCAGCGATGGCCCGACTGTATCTTGACATAGATCAGAGACGTTGCAAGTTGCATTTGTTTGTTCTTTGAATTTAGCCGTTCAATGTATATAACTGTACAGACTTTGGTTTGGCTGTTTGGCCTATTTTATCACACACGCACGCACGCACGCACGCACGCACGCACGCACGCACGCACGCACGCACGCACGCACGCACGCACGCACGCACGCACGCACGCACACACACACACACACACACACACACACACACACACACACACACACACACACACACACACACACACACGCACATATATATATATATATATATATATATATATATATATATATATATATATATATACATATATGTATATATATAATATATATATATATATATAGTATAGATATATATGTATGTATGTATGTATGTATGTATGTATGTATGTATGTATGTATATATTGCGACTGCGTCTGTATATGTTCGGACGTTGTTTTGTGATATGAGATGAGATCATGTGAAATGACGAGCTGCATGTGATTCTTTACCTTCAGTTATAATGCGGTGATGCATTGGTTTTACGTATCATTACTAGCATGTCACTGCCTCACTATTTATGCGGATTTAATGAACGGAAGTATAAGTCTTCGGATGTATGCTGCACGGAGGGGCCCGGAATCGATTTGCAGTCCCCCTAATATATATATATGGGCGGGGCCCCATCCTGTATGTGCCCTAAGTGACTGACTGAGAGGGAAAGTAAGACAGGGATGCTGCGGCATGGCAGAGGTAGGCTCGATGCACCGACACCATCCCTTTGCAGGCCGTAGAATTCACGCTGGTGATCGGGCACCAGCTCACCAGGGCGTTTTCCCTGGGGATATGACCTTCAGCCTCCGCTATGTCTCCGTGACCAACATGCCGGAATGGTCCTATCAGATATTGAGCAGATTGCCTGCTGCTCCGATGCTCCTGTAAAGGGATCTCCTGCGCCATTTCCGAGGACAGATTAAAATCGGACGTCTGGGATGCCGTTGTCTGAGATTGTTACCAGACCGAATACCCCCAAAGCGTGAACAAAGCTTCTCTGAAGACCCATGGGTGTGAGGTGAGCCACGCATGGCGCAAATGGCGAGTCACTGGAGCAGACCACTCCCTTGTGTTTCACCGCGTTGACCATGGTGTTCTCCTGACGGAGCTCCTGTGTTGTGGTGTCGACCGAGGTGGCTCCTGCCCCTCACTGGTGGCCGGCGGCAGGTGATGAAAGGCGGCTCCATATTCCTCCTCTTGTCTCACGGTGTTTTTCAGGTCTACCCGGTTGGCTCCATGCTTTTAAGCAGCTTCACAAACGACCTGCCATTCCATACCCTACACCCGCTGTTCATATATGCTTGACACACGCTGATGACACCCAGTTGCCAGGCTCTGCATATCCTGAACACTTCTGCATCCGAAATTCACGACAGTGTAAGACTTTTCTCGATGCCAGATCGCATAAACAGGAAAGAGTATATATGTGCAAAAGTAAAGAATAAGTCAAAAAAGTGGCAGAAAAACTCTTTTGTCATTTGAGCCATGCTCAGAAAGTCAACACAGCCACGAGACGGGAGTCAGTGGTGGGAGATTGCTTACGGTACTCGATTCTAGACATGACGGTCTTGGGTTCGAGTCAATGCCACGCCACCACGGTATCTCACATGGTGCACCTAATAAAGACACACCGTCTCCAAATGGTCTTGACAATCGGTGAGACACAAAGCCTCAAACATGGTAGTAGTGTTTTGAACGCATTGCACTTTAACTGATGTCTTTATGTTATATTGCACATTTGAAAGCGCAAATAAGCGCAAAAGCCAATGTTGGCATCGTCACCTGTCGTGGGTATAAACGTGTTTGCCAGAAGTCACCTCAGTTTGCATCGAGGATGTAGGCGGACTCAAAGTAAATTTAGTATCAAAGATACTGACTGAGATTAATGACACATCTGTGACATATATGCTTAATACAGAACAGCTTTCTCACATTCGGATGACGAAGGGACAGAACAAAAATCGGATTAATAAGGTCAAAGCCAAAATAAGGCGAGTTGGAAACAGAATGTCGCCCTGAGAAATTCTCGAAGCTGTTAAGGCTGCTGCAGGTTAAAAATAAAACTGAATGCAGTGAGTCTATACGCTTGATGGGTTTCGTGGTCGCGTGGTGCAGCAAGCCAATACCATATTTTAGAGCAACGACCCAACTCGTAGCCTCCGTTTATTGTGCAACACGGACTATACAGACAGACACACATCCGAACCTCCGGCGGGTGTTGACTCGTTTTGCGACGCCACAGACAGACACAAATCCGAACCTCCGGCGGGTGTGTTTGGACTCGTTCGCGACTCTACAGACAGACACAAATCCGAGCCTCCGGCGGATGTTGACTCGTTCGCGACGCGGGCTGCCGCATCCACAGCGCGCTAACCTGGTGACACTGGCAGGCTCACCGCAATCGCCAGTTTACTTGTCACACAATGACCACTCATGGAGCCGATGCCTACGATCCACAACTTCAAAGCAGAGCATTTGCTCATAATGCCCTTATACCAGCGGGAATGCTGCTAGCGTTTGAGTGACACCTCTGCTGAACATCAGAATTGACACCGACCAAACTTACAGTCAAACAAGACAAACAAGGCGCGGGTTCTGACCATAGAAGCACACTTGAACAAGAGGTTGAATTGAGGCTCAAGCCCGCAAGGTTGAGCCGGGCCAGGTTAAAGCAGGGTAGTCCAGTGGCACTAACTAGCAGAAGATTACAATCAGCTTTGACGATTACAACCGCTGTGGTGCTGTGGGCGCTTCGTTATATGCATGAATTTTTCGCTTAGAAACTTATAGCTTTGGAAGTTACGTCAGGAGAAACATGTCGAGTGAACTCTTTGACATGTAGCAGTGATGTCACAAATCAAACGCAGGTTTTGCCTGCCGGGTTTTCCTGGCGTGGAACTTTTGAGCGTAGACATCTTGAAAGTAAAAGTGACGCCGTGATAGTTTCGACAAGACAGTAATGTGACAATGTTCTGTGGTAGACGTCCGACGGGTCGGACCGAGGAGAAAACAAGCACGCTACTTGGGGTTTTAGCGCATGACGTCGGTTGGTAATACGAAGTACGCACGCACACTGCCGACGTAGCCAGCGACCTCACTGAAGTCACCCTCGCGAAAGCCATCTGTGCATCGAACGCACTCACAAATGGCAGACCACGTGGTTGTCCATTGGACGACACACGCGTTTGGTGCAGTGCACTGCTGCTATATTTGTGTTTGGGGTCATCCGGAATTCGGATCTAAACAATTTTCAAGATGGTTCGAGCTCGGCGCAGCGCGCTCGCTGGAGGACAAGGTTGGTTTTAAGCGCTCTCTTGTGTGATATTATGTCGGAGGACCAGGGGCGGGAGGCGTTCCTTTCTTAGTCAAAGCCAGTTAACTTGTCAGCTTTCACGGTAGTGCTTCAGCCGATCCGGGCAAGAGTAGACCTAAACCTGTGTGCTATTCGCCACGCATGTGTTGGGCAAAGCGCTTTCAGCATCATCTATTGCGAGTACATGAACTGTGCCATCACGATCACGTAGGTTAGGATGGTGGAGGTGATGCTGACCAGGGTGGAGCGTTGTAAGCGGAGCAGACCCAGATCACCGACGGTGTCCAGGTCGCGTCGCAGCGCCTCCTGGATCTGAGCTACTTCGCGAGCGAGCTCGGGCCGCTTCCAGCCAACCTCGAGCATCACGTCGCGACTCCCGCCGACTAGATCCAGGATAGACTGGCACGCCTCACAGGGCAGCGCAAGGGTGACAGAACTCTGGAACAGCAGCGCCATTATCCAGAACAGCTCAGCGGCAGGGAAGCCGTTGAGATATACCGGGACGAAGGAGAGAAAAGTAGATACCTGTGCAGCAATGCCGAAGCCAATTGTAAAAATGAGCTCCATCTTCATGCTCTCCGTGAGCTGGGAAAAACGCTGCGAAAGACGCATCTGTATGCGTGCGATCGCCTCGAGCTCGACGCCATCTGGCAATGCTCACCGGCGCTAAGGCTTTCAGTTCCGAATTTACGACCTTGAAGCCGTGACCGAGTACATCGCCGACGAGGACAAACTTAAACGTGATCAGTTGGAAACAGACGTTAAATAGCCCGTGCCCTAAACGTCCCAAAGTTACTGCAACGCATGCTTGAAACCCGTGTGACATTTGTTAAGGATATGTGGGTTAAGCAACACCATTCCCAGCGTCGTGACCACCACAAAGAACAGCACTACCAATTGAATGATGGCTGTTGATATATCCTTGCGGAGACTTGACCTTCGGCGCGGTAGCTTTGCAATTTCGTCCAGCAGGGCATTGACCTCGACCAGGTGCAGTTGAAGCGTTGACGACCCCACAAGAGGGAGATGGTCAACGCCGGCCACTGGAGGAGGATCGGCGTCCCGAAAAACCCTGAGACAGCAAATGCCTGGATCAGCGAACCGGTAGCCTCCAGCGCTGCAAGACCGCTGCTCCATAAAACGTGAACTGAAACCACATCCC
>NW_023596968.1:196251-231447 GCF_011947565.3 Pollicipes pollicipes
TGTCAAATACAGCGTGATCAAGGGGGTCAGGGTATTTCAGATCAGGAAGGCCGGGAGTGGATATGATCAGTGTTTGATTTTGATGATATGTGCACACGCATTCCGAGCGCGTGCCACTGCTGCCTGCCAAGAGGCAGCACCTCGGACGAAGTGCAACACATTTGGGGAAACCGATAGAAAGGTTGTTTGATTCCCGCTTGCAGATGTCATACATTTCTCGCAAATTCCCCCAGCACTCCTCTCTTGGCTCCATTGAGCTGCCGGGCCGTAACACAGTCGTCCTCAAAACCCGGCTGACCCGGTCCGACTCGTAAAACAGCTATACCTTCTCCTTCACCGTGTCAGGAATGCTCGGCCTTTCTCCACTTTAATGGCATTTGGCTAGAAGCCATGTGACTTTTTTAGTTGGCGACTCTTCCTCGCCGTGAACGTGGGGCCACCTTTTGCTTGTACCCCGCAGGATGGCAGCCCATTGTCTTCGTCGCTCCTTATTTTCGCGGCGTGAGAAGTGGGCTAGAAGAGCAGCTTATTGACTATCCCCTGGTAAATGGTGAAATACTCATATTTACTCTCATTCCAATTCATCAAAAAAAGATACAAAGCATGAAGTATTTTTCTATTCTTTGCAGTAGCGCCGCCTGGCTGCCCAGCTCGCAACCCCTCTCCTCTATTATTAATTACTTTATTAACTCCTGTGACTATTAATGTTGTTGTTGACTACATTTTTGATCACCGGGTGATGACCACAAATTTTGGGCGTGACCATTTTTTCGAGAGAAAAAAATTTTCAAATGATATTTTTTCTAGTTCAGAATGGAAGGGCATGGTCCATTTAGTGCGTAAATGATGCGGTAAGTGTTTCTGTGCATGCAAACAGTTTCTGCAGCAACTGGAAAATCTACATCGAGCGCCATTTGTGAGTGTTTTTTCAAATAACTTAATAACTATACATGCGCTAGTTTTTAAGTTACACCATCCTCTTCGCCGTGCGATTACGCATCAAATGACCTATAACAAAACATGATTGCACCACTGGCAACATACAGCACTCTTGATGCGCGCAAACTTCCATGGTTTTGTTTCTGAGACCCGCTCCGTTTAAAAGCAGATTGCCGATGCAAACGATACACAATGGTGGAACAAACATTCAGTCCCGTTGTTGTCAACATGCAAGTGAACACAAGTCTCGCCGCGGCCATTTTGTTTCGAAAAAAGTCAACATTCAGAAACGGACGTTTTTTCGTCTCAAATGAGGGCCAACAGCAAATTCAACACGAGAACAAAGCGGATGCAGGTTCTGTGCCGGTTGACGCGTTTTACATGAGATGGCCATTTTTACAATAAATTTTCACCCTGGTTGCACCTAACTGAAAACTTATCGGCACTGGACAGTTTATGTCACACCATAGCACGGGAAGGCAATCCTGCGTCAAAACAGGCGTAACGCAACACGTGTGCATAATTTGAACATGGCCGTTTTTTGAATAGTAAAACGTTCCAAACTCATATATCTCGAACGATTGAAAATGGAAGGCTGCTTTTACTTGCAAACGATGTAAAACAATGTTACCCCCTGTTTGGCCAAATTTTTGATCGCCGGGCGATGACAAAATTTTTGGAGCGTGCCTATTTTTTTGAAAAAAGTGAAAATTTTCCAAATGCGATTTTATCATTACAGAATGAAAGGGCATGGTCCATTTAGTGTGTAAACGCATCAGCAAGTGCTTCTGTGCATGCAAGCAGTTTCTGCAGCAATTGCAAAATCTACATCAAGCGCCGTTTGTGAGTGTTTTTTTCAAATAACTGAAAAACTATACATGCGTGAATTTTTTATATTACACCATCGTGTTCGCCGCGCGATTACGCGTCGAATAACCTATAATAAAACATTATTGCTCCACTGGAAACATACAGCGTTCTTGATGCGCGCAAATTTCCAGGGTTTTGATTTCTGAGACCCGTTCCGTTCGAAAGCAGAATGACGGTGCAAACGATACACAATGGTGGAACAAACATTCAGTGGCATTGTTGTCAACATGTAAGTGAACACAAATCTCGTATCGTTTGCACCGGCAATCTGCCTTCAAACGGAGCTGGTCTTAGAAACAAAGCCATGGAAATTTGCGCGCATCAAGAATGCTGTATGTTTCCCGTGGTGCAATGATGTTTTATTATAGGTCATTCGACGCGTAATCGCACGGCAAACACTATGTTATAACTTAAAAAATTAGCGCATGTATAGTTTTTAAGTTATTGGAAAAAGATATTCACCAACGGCGCTTGATGTACATTTTGCAATTGCTGCAGAAACCGTTTGCATGCACAGAAACACTTGCTGACGCATTTACACACTAAATGGACCATGCCCCCTTTGATTCTAAAATGAAAAAAATCGCGTTTGGAAAATTTTCATTTTTTCGAAATTTTAGTCGCACCCAAGATTGTTGGTCATCACCTGGTGATCGGAAACGTAGTCAACAGGTGATAACATCGTTTTACATCGTTTGCAAGTAAAAGCAGCCTTCTATTTTCATTGGTTCGAGAGATATGAGTGTGGAACGTTTTAGTACAAAAAACGGCCGTTTTCAAATTCTGCACAAGTGTTGCGCTACACCTGTTTTGACGCAGAATTGCCTTCCCGTGCTATGGTGTGACATAAACTGCTCAGTGCCGATAGGTTTTCAGTTAGGTACAACCAACGTGAATTTTTCGCCAAAAATGACAATCTCGTGCAAAACGCGTCAACCGGCACAAAACATGCATCCGCTTTGCACTCGTGCTGAATTTTCTATTGGCCCTCATTTGAGACGAAAAAACGTCCGTTCTGTATTTTGACTTTTTCGCAACAAAATGGCCGCGGCGAGATTCGCGTTCATTGGCATGTTGACAACAATGCCACTGAATGTTTGTTCCACCATTGTGTATCGTTTGCACCGGCAATCTGCTTTCAAACGGAGCAGGCCTCAGAAACAAAACCATGGCAATTTGCGCGCATCAAGAATGCTGCATGCTTCCAGTGATGCAATCATGTTTTATTATAAGTCATTCGACGCGTAATCGCACGGCAAACACGATGGTGTAACTTAAGGAATTAACGGATGTATAGTTTTTCAGTTATATGAGAAAAAACACTCACAAATGGCGCTCGATGTGGAATTTACAATTGCTGCAGAAACTATTTGCAAACACAGAAACACTTGCCGCTGCATTTACACACTGAATGGACCATGTCCTTTTATTCTGAAATGAAAAATCGCGTTCGGAACATTTTCATTTTTTCGTAAAATGGTCACGCCTTAAGTTTTTCGTCATCACCTGGGGATCAAAAATGTAGTCAACATGTGGTAACATCGTTTTACATCATTTGCACGTAAAAGCAGCCTTCTATTTTCATTGGTTTCGAGAGATATGAGTTTGGAACGTTTTATTACCCAAAACCGGCCGTTTTGAAATTCTGCACAGGTGTTGCGTTACACCTGTTTTGACGCAGAATTGCCTTCGCCGTGCTATGGTGTAACATAAACTGTCCAGTGCCGATAGGTTTTCAGTTAGGTACAACCAACGTGAAATTTTGTTGAAAAATGGCCATCTCGTGCAAAACGCGTCACCCGGCAGAGAACATTCAACCGTTTTGTACTTGTGCTAAATTTGCTATTGACCCTCATTCGAGAATAAAAAAACGTCCGTTTCTCAATTTTGACTTTTCTCGCAACAACGTGGCCGCGGCAAAATTTGTGTTGGCATGTTGGCGTTATCAAATGGAAAATTGCACGCCTGGTACTTTGTTCTCTTCCAAGACGCGCACAGCGGCCGGAACACATCCGCGGATATTGAAATGTAAGATACATCTAGCCTTAGCTTTTAGCATCTAGTCTGCCCCTTTCCTTTCACATAGCACTTGGAATTCCGCAGCGGAATTTCATTTTTTCGGCTCATCATGGACCGAGCTGAAAAGGGTGATTTGCGGCGAAAAATATGTAGGAAAATGAATTATAGGTGAATGTTATGTGAAAACCCAACAATAGAAATAAAAACCATTATATTCGCTGTTCTGCGATTTCTACAAGATCACAAAATACGACCAATGAGACCCTCCATCTGCTCCTCTGTGCTGGATGTCACCAGAAAGTGGCATGGGATACGCGTGTCGCGTGTGTTGTTTAATGCTGCTAGTGTGTGCTAGTGGGTCTTGTCAGCCGTCGCAGGAAGTATATCATGGGTCCGCTGGTAGGCGCGCTCTTCTATACACGCATCTTTACTGCGTAACCGTCTTGGGAATTGTGTAATAACGCACTGGCAGCGTATTCAGAGATAAATGCACTGGGGCGTTCCCATTGTGGCTGATCTCAGCCGGCAGGATCATGTGACCTTAGATCCATTGAAGATCAGATGGCCTAAAGTTGAGGAGCTGTACACCGAACACGGATATCGTAACGATGCAGCATGTTATCACCGCATTAAGAGCACCTGATGTGTTGTTGGGCGCTGAAGAGTGCTCCATCGCTATGGCCTGCCTGTCCGCCGCACGCTTGCTTAAGAGCTGACGGTCATCCGTAGCTTACCATCATGCAAGCTCTGCTCCTTTGTCGCAAATGATGATAATGGTTATTCATTAAAACACAGTGTCCACGAGGTGATATTTGTATTTGCAATAAAAGGCAAAATGCTCTACATATTTGTTTTAATCACCGAACAACTTTGTCTCACGGTGGCGCCTGTATGGTGCTGCCCATTGCGAAATTGTGACGTGGCAAAACTGGCCTCCACATAGATCGGTGTCGCTACTGATTTTGCAGACGTTAGAGCCATGTGAACGTTCAAGTCATATCCCCAATTGAAGTGACTGCGAGAGATGCCCAATCACGTAAAACACGGCTTCCAAATGACGGCTACACTTGACGTTAGGTGAGGCGCAGCAAAGTGAATGGTACACATCACACAATCCTGATCAACAACTCTCAGTATATGGTTCCGACATGGTGAAAACGATAGGGCCGTCCCGTGCGCGAGTAAACAATCAGCAAACTTTTGGCTGGCGGAGAAGTGACTGACCAGCAGCCATGCGGATCAGCGGGAGCAGCTGATCCTGCGGGTTCAACTGAGGCTCAGGCGGTTCCACCACTGATCACACCATCTCCAGCCTCTTCAGCAAGCTCCCAGGCATGTTCCTGGTTGGCTCATAGACCCGAGGCGGTCCATCCCGTCGGAGTCAGCTGATCACACATGACCACCGGATCCAGTCCGCCGAGGCTGACTGGGAGACGCTCCAGCTGGTGCCGTCAGCTCCATACGGAACCGCCGGGGCAGAGGGGGGCACGTCAGATGGAGGTCAGAGTTTACAGATGGAGCGTCTACTCGACGGAGCGTCGCCGGCGGCCGGGTCCGCCCGGGAAGGCCGCCGCCGCCAGGCCCATCTTGAGCTTGGCCGCTTGCGTGGCCGAGAAGCCACGGCCCAGGCCGAAGTCCAGCCCGCGCTTGCTGAGGAGAAAAACGCCAGTCAGAAGTTGAAAGCTGCGCTCTTGCTGCGCTATAGACAGGGTACGCGTTGGACATTCAGCACATTTTAAAATTATGCGCGTGATTTGATTTCTCTGGATTGGGCCGTAAGAACTGAATTTCGTAACTTTTAACGTATAAGTTTTCCACTCAAGCAACGCATGTAGTTTACGTGTGAGCTTCCCAATGAGATAGGACACGTGACGATAGCTTAAAACATGTGTGCTTTTCGAGTTATGGTATGCTACTTAAATTGTTGCCCATTTAAGGTATAGATCAAAACCCAATAGTAATCAAAAGAATGTCTCGTGTGAAACATCGGTCGCCGACAACGCCATTCATCACCCTCAAATAAAGCAGGGATAAGCAACTCACATAAAAAGCAATTGGTTAAGCGCATTCGATCCTAACCATTTCGCCTCGTAGGTCCGTAAAACCGAGGTAAAATGCAATTGCTCTCTACTGCGATGTCCTCTCTTCGCCTGGCCACGATGCTCGAATAGGCAGGCGGCAGGCAGCGACATCTATTGAAGCCTTGGCGACCTACCCGGCGTATACGGACCGCGCCGCAGCAGGTGTGGCCGGCACATTGTTGTACAGGTGGAAAAACGGCACGTGTTTTCGGAAATATCTATCTAGTTCGTACTGGGCGAGGTTAGTCTCTTCTGCATCGTCGAGCGTGCGTAGCCGGCTGACCAGCTCGCTGACGTAGGGGTCGCTCTGGACGTTCTGCACATCGTCCGCCCATGAATTCCTGCACAGTGGAGATTAGCGTCAATCGGGCACTCAATGCGATCAACCGCATTACGGAAATGATTCGGAGCCGGATATAGATCAGTGTGCATCAAAACGTTATGCATCTAGGATGGCATTATGGGAAAAATTACGTACAAGATGTGCGGCGAGTAAACTGAAACATGCCTCCCCCTTACATGCCTACTCACTGCGCCACACATACTGATACGGTACCACCGAATGGTGCTAGATGATGAGGCATGAATCGCCGAAACAAGAGAAGATTTCACTATGCCGGATACATGTTTGGTTGGCATTTAATTCAACATTGTGGAAATCTACGAAAACTTGTCTTCCTGACATAGGACCTCCGTCGCGCTGTTCCATATCCCAATAAGGGTGCATAATTTTTTTAGGGAAGGTCAGTAATAGCTAGCCATCATTATTTAAGTTTTCTGCCCCTAACCATCTAAGGTCCTATACAACGTTCGAGGTTAGGGGTGGGAGACATGGAACCCCATCCCTTCTTGGCTGCGCATACATTATTTTGCATGGTGCCCGTGGTGTACCCTAGCCCAGTGAAAGAGGTTCATGCATTTTTTAATCACAATGAAGTTACATTTCTATTTGTAACACAGCCGGTCATATGCAAAGAATCTGCAAGATTTCCTATGTCGTACTAGTGTCGTACCAGCCAGTACCTCATCAGCAGTTGCTAAAGGTAGGCAATCATGAGACAAGCCATGCTAGAGTCGTAGGCCAGACAACAGCCACTTGTCGTTTTCAGACAGCAGCAACACAGCATTGTAGTTATGACCTAATGCGCTATTGATAGTAAATAAACACAGCTGTTTACACTATCGACAAAGATATATTAAATCAAGATATTGTTGGACTTCACTACACCCAGTTGCAAAGCATGACAAACCATGAACAAGTGCATTAAACTGAGTCCCGTGGGGATCATACAGTTGCCAGGACAGCTGTCTGCCTTCGAAAGCAAAACCTGAAGCCCAAACTTTTCCAGCTGCTCCTCCTTCCTCACACACACACGGAGTTACCGACCTCTCGGCGTCCTCCCTGTGCATGCTGGCGTTGCTGAAGGACCAGCAGAAGACGAAACAGACGATGACAGCTAGCCAGACGCTGGCGCTGACAGCGGATACGTGACGAGTCATGAGCCTGAAACGAGAACAGGTCTGGGTCAGACAAGGGTCAGATGGCAAGGTCAAGTTAAGGTCAGGCCAGTTTCAGGTCAAGCCAAGGTCAGACTCAAGTCGGACCAGTGATATTGTGGGATAATGGTCAGATTGCAAACATCTCATGTTGGACAGCCTTAGTTTACGTGCAGTGCGCTGCGTTCGAAGCATATAGCGGAATAATGTTCCATAATTATGTTGTGGCTGTTGAAAAATGTATTTTTCAATAGTAAGAATCAGGTTTACGGCAACCACCTGAAGGGTAGATTGTCCTGTCATTGCATGAGGGTTAGCAAGGCCGCAGCCAATACCGTCCACCGGTGAAATCTACGCCGAAGCTGCACCAGCACCCCGCTGGTGGAAGCCGAGCTGGTAGACTGTACCTCAGTACACCATCCCGCCTCCCTCCCACCTCTGTGTGGGTCTGGTTAAGACCATCTGGTCACGCAGCAGTGGCTCGGGGCAAGATGACGGTGACCGTGGTGTGTTTACTGTTCGCAGGACAGGGCCTCGAGCATTCGATCCCAAACCATGAAAGCTTGACTACCAACCAGACCAAACCGAAAGGTCTCGGCCGCTTCCATGGTTATTAATGTGTGCGTGATAATTCCGGGGCGAACATTACCAGAAAGCTCTATGCCAAACATGGATTTTAGCTGTAAAGAAAGCTTCCAAAGGCTCCGAACCTCAGTTCTGTGGAAGTAAAATGAAACCTTGATCTGATGCATGGCGTTCCATTTAAAGACTCGTGCGGCTGAGAATATCAATGATGAATTTAAACCACGATCCAAATTCCTTGCAAAACGCAGTATATCCTATTAAGCCATTTGACAAAGATGTTTGTAGCAGCACAGCTTATTCTCAATGAAATTTTTCCAGGCGTGATTTAACTACAGCTCACCACAACACATAAATCGTCAATTGCAGAACAGTGGCAGCGTTAGTCAGCTCATAGCATGAGCAAAAATACGTAGCATAGCGTAGCATAGCATAGCATAGAATGAGTACAGTACAAGGAAAGCCCTTTTAGGCCACTGTGTGTAAGGACCATGACTTACTGAGTCAACTGGGAGTGACAATGGCAGCTTGGTTGGAAGCTGTGCTAATGTCGGCTTGGCTGCTATGGAGCTGCTCATTATGAGAAGTAATTAATATTTCACTGAACGGCTGCTTACAGTTGCTTCGTATGCACCATGAGATGACAAACGTCCACTTAGCCTCTTACATTACGACAAGCATGCCCGTTCACGTATACCTGTACACTTTTCGTTGTTAAGCACTAAAAATGAACTTGAACACGCGCTCGCGTGGCCGGCTTGATACCATTCGCTCGTGTGGGGCTTGATTTGAACTCCCCTGAGATTTCAGCAGCTAAGAGAGCGAGAGGCACCAACTTCACAGGATGTGTTGGCCTGTACCTAGACTCATTTAGGTCAAAGTTTGAGACCCCTAGGTCATGATCTTCGGTTCAAGTAAGGTCGAACAAGATCAATCTCCAGGCTGGTCTACTAAGTGCCCTCAGAACCTAGATACCTATTCTAAGCAAAAGACCGCAAGATTCTTTAATGCCAGTTACCTTGCTTGACCTTTCGAAGGCAATGGCGACAAAAATCGTACCGGGCTCCTTTGAGTTTTGCATCTGAATAAGCGACAAAAATTACGCTGGGTAGTGTGTTCCGATAAGCAAAATGTTGGCCTGAGTCATTTTAGGTCGGTGACCTATTCTGATATTTGAGAAATGCATGGAAGATGTATAATGCGGCTCATAACATCAATACATTTGGAATGAGCATCAGACACTATCCCATGTAGCAAGTCCCAAAGAACTAAAACAGATTGGCTTTGATCTTGGCTTCACCTTCAAAACTGACCTTAGGTCAATCAGATTTGCTCATTTACCTGCTGTGTTGCCTAAGAAAGTATCTCAGAGATGCACGTTCTCGTCTAACACTCCTATGTTGCATCAAATTGAACGACTCCCTAGAGATTGACTTCGCAGAATCCATGCCCTATTTTGACCTACTGTAGGTCAGTGGCCTTACGAGGTGCATTTGAATTTTTAAAAACCAAACGATCCGCTATTCAATTGTCTACAGCTATGCAAAATGTGGCGCAGCTGCGCAGCGCCGTTGGGAAAGCATTCTGGAAAACCTTCGAGGGTCAATTTGACCCTCCACCAGAGCGCGTGTTAAGGCACTCTCATAACGGCACTAGACGTCCGTCTCCCAAGACAATTCATTTGAAATGTGCACACGTAAGAGCGTCTTTCGGATTGTTACACGTGTGTGTTCTGACCGCTGAGAGGTCAGCAGCGTGATACTCACTCGGTGCTTGTCCCGGGAGGAGATCGCCTCGTGGTCGACGCTGTGCTGCTCCACCGCCGACTGCAATGCTGGTGCCGCCTCTCCGGCATCTTATATTCAATTCCCCACGAGACAGCGGTGACCAATGGACCAATGGGGCGAGGTCGCACCGCCAGCCAATCAGAACAGCGCATGGCCCACGCGAAACCGGACCCGTTCAATTAGCCAGGTGATTTCAGAACGGCTGCCAATGAATTCAAAGGATTTGACCAGAGATTGCGCTGCCAAACCTTACCTTGTAGTTAGATACATAGAAAGAAGGGCTTTGTCCTGCTTCAGATACGTGTGTTATACTCGGCTATTGCAGGGATGTTCTCCTTATGCAGCAGTCGGTTGGTCGGTCGGTCAAAATCGGTCTGGTATGGGCCGTATGTGAGCAGACAACTCACCACTGGTACTTGAATTGCGGCAGCGGTTTGAGTTGAAGCGTAGTACCTGACGATCGAACGCAAAAGTGGAATTCCCTAAGTTGCTCAGTGCATTGGCAAGGAACATTATTCACATACGTAGGACGGTGGTGCTAGCTTTATTCCTTGGAGAAAATCCAGGAGAATGGAGATGTAGTCGGGTAACATTTTGGCAATACGTCTTTTTTCGAAACAATGGCCGAAGTGTATGAAGCGGCAACACACCTCAGTTATTGTTTGGATAAAGGCATTCTGCTGAAATATCAACCCAACGTTATCTCCATTCTCTTGGTTTTCCCCGAGGAATAAGGCTAATGCTACTGCCTTATCTATATAAAAATGAAATCATTTCAGCTTTTAGGGGTCTGTCGCAGATGAAAATGGTCTCACCGGTTTTGTTATCTTCAGGCCGTACTTACAGCACAATCGCTAAACTTAATGGTAACTGCGATTCCATCAATCTCGGCTTATTTCTGTCCGCCACTGGGTAATAGTGCTCACAACAGCAGTATGCCAACAGTGTACATTGCGTTTGGGCTGTGTCGGCGATATGGGGCAGTTTAGATCAACGCTCGACTGAACACCAATGTACCAAAGGCATTTTTCAAAAACAGCAGTATCGCTCTGGTCGGGTCAAGAGTAAATGTAATGAAACGAATCGCGGATGAAAACAAAAATTGTATTACTAACAGCCAAACGTGTTGGGTGTATGGAGGATGCCACCGTAACGTAAACGTAAATGTAAACGCAAACGTAAACGTAGCGTAACGTAACGTAAACGTACACTGGCCAGATGGATCGCGCTTGGACAGATACATGTGGACATGTTTTCCACAGTCGGATTAACGCGCGCCTGGGAGGCCGGTTGCATGCTCTTCATTTTGGTGTTGGTCAATCTGATCCCCCCCACTTCCCAGAGGTCTCAGAAAATAGGACCTAGAGACACTAAATTTACAGGGTGTGTTGGTCTGTACTTGAATGTATTTTTGTCACAGCTTGAGGTTCCTAGATCACGATCTTAGGGTTAAATAACGTCACACAAGGTTATATTCCAGGCATATGTCCAAAGTGATCCAGACCTTCTCATGCGACCACCATTTGCTCTAAGGAAAAGGTCACTGGTGCTCACGTAAGGTTAGCAGCCTTGCATGAACTTTCCAAGGTCATAGTGACCAAAATGCTAAAGAACTGTTTTGATTTTTTGCATTTAATAAGCGCCGGGTAATGAAACAGGTTGTTTATGCCTGAATCTGACCTTTGGCCCTGACCCCAGGTCAGTGAAATTTGTTAATCCAGTTATTGTGTCGCCTAGGAACTATCATAGAGATGCATACTAAACAATCTGCTGGTCAGTTGTCTACAGCTATGCAAAATTTAGCGGCTATGTCGCGCCGTTTAGAAATCCTTTCCGTGAAACCTTTCCGGGTCAAATTGATTTCGCTCCCGAGCAAATGTTAAAACGTCGCGCGCACCCCAGAGGCCATAGCCGCACGCATCTCGCGCACAGCGATGTTCCACTCAGTAAGGGTCTGAGGTGCTTATCCCTCTCATTTGAGATATTTTGGCGGCGGGCGCGTCAGGGGTTCGGCGTGATGTTGATTTTCGGCACGAACGGTCACCATACTGATTGGTGATGAAACCCCCGTTGTCCAGCAATACACCAATTTCATTTCTTCAAAGTTGGCCAGCGTGGCATGCCCTCAGATGGGCTCAAACCACCAACCTTCCGGTTAACTGCTGAACACGCTAACCAAAAGCACCACGGAGGCCAATGCTATGTCAAATTCGACTCAAAGTCCGTTTGGTTGCTCGGTCCATTTTAAAACGTCGACCGGCCGGGAAGCAATGACGCTCAAGTGCTGGCCCAACACACAATGTCCTCAACACGCTGGCTGCTGTACCGTCTTCCTGTTCACAGTCTCATGAATCGCCGTGCCGTATGCAGGGTCTTTTCCCGTTGTTCCCGTTGTTTGCATGTCCCAGGACCAGGGGCGTCACTTTGTATACTGACGCTGACTTGAGTCCACCCAATGTGCCCCCCCCCCACCCCAGTGAATATGGACAAAAAATAATTATTGGACCAAGGAAATGCAAAACATTTTCGTGAAATGTTAGTACACTTGGTGCCTGAAGAAGTTGCGATAGGTTTTATGTTGATTTTGCACGGCATAGCATCCTGTAGATACCTGACATGCCTTGTTTTCATCCCAACTCCTTTATACATTAGACCAGTCTACAAAAGTATGCATGTTTTTCACAAGATAATACCTTGGATCAAAACAAAAATATAACTGCAATATGATACAGCTTTTATACATATAAGGCGGTTGGTTTTAAGGTATCAGGGCTTTACAAGGTCGGAAAATGACTACCACGAACGTCAAAATTCAGCAACATGGCAAGAACATCATCACCGTAGCGGGATTTCAGCAAAGGTAAGGCTTGGTCCACAAAATATCCCGCACATATGACGAGCCCTTTAGGATGCGGGGCACGTCACGAGTGCAGCTCTTCTGATGCATTCTTCTTCAGCTGTGAAACATTCCCTTTGACACTCGCCTGGGTGGCCGGCTGAATACCCTGCGCTCGCGTGGGGGGTCAAATTGACCCCTGAGAACTAAAAAACTAAGATAGCTAGAGGCGCTAAATTCACAGGGTAGATTGACCTATATGTAGTTGCACTTGTATTAAACTTTCAGGTTCCTAGATTATAACCTGGGGTCAAATGATATCAAGCAATGTCAAACTCCAGATTGGTGTATCAAGTGCCCCATATCTCTTTATGCAACCGCCGTGAAGCTAGGCACCTGCTCTAATCAAAAGGTAAATGAGGTCAGTGACCTTGTTTTTCCTTGATATGGTCTAGGTAACAAGATATCTGCAAGATTGCTCAGTTATTTCAAGATAAATAAGCGTCAGGGATTACGCTAGGTGATATATCCCTAAAATCGAAGTGTTGAACTGGGTCTTTTGGTCAGTGACTTACTCCGATCTCTAGTAGATCATGTCTGTTTCGGGCCCTGTCATCAATAGATTCGAAGCAAGCACCAGAAACGACCCCACAAAATCAAGCTCTCGAGAAAAAAACAGGTTAGCCTTGACCTCGTTCGGAGCTTACTTCCAGAACTTGGGTCAACGGAATTCGTTTTGTTTGTAATTTCACTTGGTTAATTACCTAAGAAACTACCTTAGGTATCTATGGCTTCGTCCAACACTCCGTCGTTGCATCATATTGAACGATTCCGTAGAAACGTCGGTCGCTGACAGCGACGGCGTGACCTGCTGTAGGTTTGCAACCTTTCAAGGTGAATCTTATTTTTAATCTCAGACGATCCATTATTTAATTCTCTACAGCTACGCGCATCATGTTAAGCGTCATGTTTTCGGATCAGTTACGATGCGGCTCTATCTTTGTTGTGTCCAACACCTTCACATTTGTTTCCAGCTGAGAAGTGTATAGTTGCAATTATCATAAAACATGGTAAATGATCTCGGAAATTAGCGCAATGCTAGCTAGACATGAAACTCTTTGTGTAAAGCAACATGTTTTGCAAAAAATAATATATGTCTAAATTTGTTATGTCCACCACCTTAGCTGAGATTTAACCTGCTTAGTGCAGGACGGGGGAGCGGGCAGGAACATGCCCCACCATCCAT
Organism: Pollicipes pollicipes; assembly: GCF_011947565.3. Classification (NCBI taxonomy): domain Eukaryota; kingdom Metazoa; phylum Arthropoda; class Thecostraca; order Pollicipedomorpha; family Pollicipedidae; genus Pollicipes; species Pollicipes pollicipes. Next base: position 210,109 of record NW_023596968.1, read on the forward strand.
TCATTGGGTCCGGAGGACGATGGGCCCCTCGGTACCCACGATCAGTGGCCCGATGATATTGACCGAATGCCGAAAGTGCCAGTTTGCGGTCGCATTAACAAGCGCTCGGGTGGGAGTCAATTTAACCCCTCCCCGAAGCTTTTCAGAAATGGTTTCTAAAGGTGCGGCGTAGCCGCGCTAAATTTTGCATCGCTGTAGACAATTGAATAGCGGATTCTTGGGTATAAAAATTTAGCTACACCTTGTAAGGTCGCTGACGCACGACATGTAAAAGTCAGGTCATGAATTCAGCAAAGTTTATTTCTTGGGAATCGCTTAAACTAATGAAACAACGGGATGTTAGACGAAACATACATTTCTGCGATGCATTTTTAGGCAACGCAACAACGAAACAAATTTCATTGACCTAGGGTCAGGTGTAAGGGTCAGACGAAGCTCAAAACCAACCTGCATTATTACTTTAGGTTTGCTGTGGGCAGTAGGTAGAGCTAGTGTTACTTTCTAATTTATTGATAACATGAACCGCATCAAACGTATTCCACGGACTTCTTAGGGGTTAGAAAACGTCACTGACCAAGAATGACCGAGGTTAACTTTTTGGAACAAACAGTCCAGCGTAGTCTTTGTCGCTTATTCAAATGTAAAACTCGAAGCGGTTTTGTACGATCTTTGTCACCGTGAACTTTGACGGGCTAAACAAGGTCAATGACTTTAATGAGCATGCAGTCTTTTGCTTAGGACAGGTGTCTAGGTTTTTGGGATGCTTCAGAGACCAACCTAGTTTCACATTGTTTGAACTTGTTTAAACCAAAGGTCATGACCTAGGAACCTCAAACTCTGCACGAAGTGAGTTCACGCACAGGCTAGTACACCCTGTGAATTTGCTGTTTCTGGATTTCGTAGTTCCTTAAGCTCCACGGGGTCAAGTTGCCCCCCCCCCCCCCCCTCTTCCCCATCCACCCACCTGAGCGAAGGGTATCCAGCCTGCCACCCGGGCGCGTGTCAAGAGGCTGCGATTCGCAGCTCCCGGCCCTCTAATGTCAACCAGAGGGCCTCTCGTGCCAATTGTAGCCCATTGGAACAGTGGGCATCTGTGTTGACCAGCCATACCAAACAGTCGGCTCCATTTCGGTATGGGCCCATTTTCCAAGCGGGGACTAGACCGGGGTGCCGCAATTGTCACTGAATAACTCTTGCACTAATCGGGGTCCCTGAAACTATGACCGGCTCTTCTGACGATCAGGGGCCCAAAGGGCTTGAACGGGGATCACTTTTTGTCGTTAAAAAACTTGACTGGGGCATGTCTTTCACCTGCGCAGTTTTGAATCTGTCGCGCTGAATACATTGGCAGATAAAGAAAGGCGAAAAATAGATATTCCGCCTTCGCGCCGAGTCCATGGTGCTGATAGTGCTAATCCGTACCAAATATCAATCTAACCATTGTACGGATGAAAACTAAAATTCGGAACACGTTCCATGCGGAGGTATTGATTTCATAAAGCATTGAAAAACACTGCCTCCTGATTCATGGTCACTTTTGCTCTCCCTTTGACCGCCACTTGGTGTTAGCTGCTCGTCCAACGTCTCGTGACTGATGGAAACTGTAACGTCGAGCGTCAGTGCTGCTTCCTTAACGGCTGCAAGGAAACGTGCTCAGGGCGGTTTTATCTATTTTTTCATTCACTGGCTCAGAAAAAATAACAATTTTGGGTGAACATGGATGGACCACATCAATGACAATTGTGGGCCTGGTTTCCATCTATGCGGAGTCCCCCATATATCTATGGAAATCATGACGAAAAATCCGGTTATGCTACTGACGTTATTGGCCTAGAAAATCCAAATGAGCCACTGTAGAATCACCAGAGGTCACGGTCGGCTACCGTCTACTCGTGGGCCTGGACGACCTATCCCAAGCGGAGCAGAGGGCTGCTTTGCTCGCGCTGCTGGATGACGACTGGGTCAGGGTTGTCAGATTCGGGCTGCCTCAGTCGACGGGCGCGGCGATCGACGAGATCGTCCTGGACATGCAGCAGCATCTACGTCGCCAGCGCAACATCATCATCGATCGTTGTGACTTCAACACGCGCGTGCAGCAGCAGGGCGAGACATTCGACGAGTTTCTCTGCGCGCTGGGGGAGACAGCGTCGTTCTGCGGCTTCTGCACGTTCTGCATCGATGACCGTCTCCGAGCTGGTGGTCGGCGTTTGAGATGAGGACGCCAGGCGCCGGATGCTGGAGATGCCGGAGCTGACGCTGCAGTCGGCAGCCAACATCTCCCGTGCGTCTGAGAACGCCAGCAGCAGCATGTCAACCAGCCGGCAGCCGGTGACGTCATCGCTGGCCAAGCCATCTCAATACCAGCGAGATAAGCGATCGTCGTCAGCGGTGAAGTCTGGAAAGAAGTGCGCCCGCTGCGGCAGAGCGGCTCACCGGGATGAGCAGAGGTGTCCGGCGGTTGGGCGCCCATGCTTTCACTGCCAGGAGCAGGGACACTTCGCGGCTGTTTGCCGGCGCCAGCATGCTGAACCACAGAGGCGCGGCAGGAGCAACAGTCGGCGCAGTCAGGACCGCCAAAGCGGTTCACGCGTCCAGTCGCCCGTCCAGGTTGTGCAGCAGGTGACGGCAGCGCCGGCCCAGGGCGTCAGACGGGTTCCCGACGTCCGTGTACGAGGCGTCTCGGCGCGCTGTTCGCCACGGGTCGAGCTGCAGCTTCATCGACCGGACGGAGGCGGAACGACCACGACCTACTGGACGCCCGACACCGGAGCTGAGACGTCGGCTGTGTCGCTACGGTATGCCGAGAGGTTCGGTATCAGGCGGAGCAATCTGACGCCACCGACAACCAGGCTGCTCAGCGCGGACAGCAGGGAGATGCAGTGTTTTCGGCACCTGCAGCCTCACACTTCAGCTTGGGCGAGTTCAACACACCGTGGAGGCGGCGGTCGTGAAGATGCTGAATGGCCCGTTGCTCTCGTGGCACGACAGCGTCAAGCTCGGCATTCTTCCCGAGAACTACCCTCAGCAGATAAAGGCGATGGCGATGACTGCAGCTGCTGGAGATGCTGTTGGAGATGCTGCTGGAGTTACTGCTGAAGAGGATGTCGACCGGGAGGAGGCCGATGACGACCATAGATCTTCAACACGAGATAGCCGATGTGTGAAGACAACGACGCAGAAGATGCTGCCGAGGTGGAATTCCAAGACGGTGGGAGCGGCATCTCGCGGAGCACCGCCGCTCCACGACAGACAGGAGCACTTCAGCCAAATGAAGGCCGCCTTCCCGCGGGTGTTTGATGCTTCAGGTCCCCTGCGGGAGATGGCTGGCGGAACAATGAAGATCGAGCTCACGGAAGATGCCGTCCCGCTCGCGACCCACGCCCCTCGCGCCATCCCGTTCTGTTGGCCTGATGAGGTACGGGAGCAGCTTGACGACATGATGCGGAAGGAAGTCATCGAGACAGTGGCTCATCCGACGCTCTAGTGCCATCCTCTGGTGCCAGTGCCCAAGACGTCAGAGAACGGAGCGGTGTCTGGATGTCGCCTGACTGTCGACTTCACCAGGCTGAACAAGTTCGTAAAGAGACCCGTGCATCCCGTGAAAAGCACGCACGACGCGGTGGCATCCATCGGCACAGAGGCCAGATTCTTCACCAAGCTCGACGCAAAGGCCGGCTATCATCAGATCCCCATCAGAGAGGAGGACAAGGACCTCACCACCTTCATAACGCCGTGGGGACGGCTCCGGTTCCGGAGGGCGGCCATGGGACTGGTCTCCTCTGGTGACGTCTGCAGCCAGAGAGGCGACCAAGCCCTGGGAGACGTGCCACGGACTTGCAAGGTCGTCGATGACGTCATCGCATGGGACTCCGTCTACAACGACCATCTGCGGCACGTCTGGAACATCCTCGCCCGCTGTGAAGACAACGGAATCACTCTCAACGCGAAGAAGTGTGTCTTCGCGGCGGAAACAGTGGACTTCTGTGGCTTCACAGTCGGAACCAGTGGCTACACGCCGGACGGTAAGAAGACGGCGGCGGTCTCCAATTTCCCACAGCCGGAGTGTCTGACGGATCTCAGGTCCTTCCTCGGCCTGGTCCATCAGATGGGAGCGTTCTCTCCAGACAAAGCGCGCGCCGCAGAGCCGCTGCGTCAGCTCCTCCGTCCAAGGAACGCATGGCTGTGGACGGAAGAGCACACCAAGGCCCTCAACGAGGTCAAGACGGTGCTGGTAAAGCCGCCGGTTCTGGGTTTCTTCGACCCGAATAGGAGGACGGTCCTTGAGACAGACGCAACACGCCTGAAGGGCCTCGGTTTTTGTCTCAGGCAGCAAGATAAAGCAGGAAACTGGCGCCTGATCCAGTGTGGATCACGCTTCCTGACAGACACAGAAACGAGGTACGCCGTAATCGAAGTCGAGATGTTGGCCATCGTCTGGGCCATGAGGAAGTGTGCCATCTACCTGCAAGGGATACAGAAGTTTGAAGTCGCTACCGCTCACCGGCCACTCATCCCCATTCTGAACGGGGAGAGTCTACAGGATATTGCCAATCCTCGTCTCCAACGCCTGCGGGAGTGCCTGGCGCCCTACAACTTCGTGGCAGTATGGAGGCAGGGGAAGCTACACGCCATTCCTGACGCCTTGTCGAGGCACCCGGTCGAGAAGCCCACTGGAGATGACGAGACCACCGGAAAGGAGATCTCCTGCCAGCTCTCCAGCATGGCGATCCATGCTGTGACCAGCACCGACGGAGATGGGACAGCTTCATCACCGTTCGAGGACACGGCGCTGTCGGCGGTGCAAGCGGCTTCAGAGCGTGATCCTGAGATCTTGGCCCTCAAAGAAGCCGTGCTGTCTGGCTTCCCCGACCACAAGTCTGAAGCAGACCCACAAGTTCGACCATAGTGGAACATGCGGGATCGACTGGCGGTAGACGGCGACCTGGTCATCTGCGGACAGCGGATCGTCGTCCCCAGCAGCCTGCGACGGGACGTTCTGCAGAAGCTGCATGCCAGCCATCAGGGGAAGAAAGAACAAAAAGAAGAGCGAGACAGGTGATCTACTGGCCAGGTATCGACCACGACATCTCCAACGTAGTGAAGGCCTGTCAAGAGTGTTGGCTTCATCTCCCGAAGCAACTGAAAGAGCCGATCATCCAGATGTGTCTGCCAACAAGAGTCTTCGAAGTCGTCTCGGTGGATTTCTTTGAATTTGGTGGACGTACGTACCTGGTGTACGCCGACAGGCTGTCGGGGTGGCCCTGGGTCTCTCACATGGGCCGGACAGCATCAGCACATCAACTGACAATCAGTCTCCGGCAGGCATTCGCGTCGACTGGAGTGCCCAGTGTGCTCCTGAGCGACGGAGGACCCCAGTTCGCGGCCAAGAATACCAGAGGCTTCCTGGCCAAGTGGGGTGTCAAGCACCAGCTGTCCTCGCCGCATTACCCTCTGGCGAATGGGCACGCGGAAACAGCAGTGAAAGCCGTCAAGAGGCTCCTCAAGAAGGTGACTGCCAGCGGTGGCCTCGATACGGACGCATTCGCGGAGGGGCTGCTGGAACTTCGAAACTCTCCGAGAGCGGACGGACGATCACCAGCTCAATTGCTCCTCGGCCATCCGCTGAGGTCGATGATCCCAGCTCACCACAGCTCCTTCGCCAAGTGCTGGCAAGAGCGTGCTGATGTGTGCGACCGGCGCGCGCAGCGGAACGGCGTCGCAGAGAGGCTGACTACTACGACGCTTCAGAACGTTCACATCGCCCTCTACAGCTGGGTCAACACGTGCTGCTCCAAGACCCCCGTATCGACCTCTGGGACAGCACCGGTGTCATCAGCGGGGTCAGCCAGCAGCGCCGCAGTTTCCTGATCCGCGCACCATCTGGACGCGTATACTGGCGGAATAGGCGCTTCCTGCGTCCGTTACGTCCGCTGATCTCGGAGGGCATCAAATCGCCAGCGGCTACACCAGCGTGTGAACCAACGAGTTCTGCCGCTATGGCAGTGGTGCACCCGACGTCTGATGCGCCAGCGTCCCTGGATGTGAAGCGGGCGCCGCATGAAGCTGCAACAGAGCAGCCTGGAGCGCCGCAGACGTCACCTGAAACAACCCGGACGTCATCTGAGGCGGCCCTATCGCTGCCTGAGACTACAACATTATCACCTGGAGCGCATCAGACGTCACCTGTAGCTGTGCAGGCGTCACCAGGACCTGCAGCGAACAGCGAGGCTCGCTCACACTCGGCACGCCCATCACAGCAGACCACAACCGCACCGTTGCGCCGAGGAGAGCGCAACAGGCGGAGGCCAGAGAGGCTGCAAGTGCGGTGGGGTACATGTACTTACCAAGAGTGATCGTTGCACTGTAGGTGATGTTATTGGATGCATTTTGCGGCCCCGGGGAGGGGAGATGTGATGCAATTGTGCGTGTCGTTTTCTTTTGCGAAGTGCGTTGTTTTGTTTTGCGTTTTTTGGCAACAATGCATCCTGTGATCCCAGAGGGGAGGTGTAATGTTCTGAAGGGCCACGTGGCGGCGCTAGTGCTGCCCCCGCCTGATTTGAAGAGATACAGTTCTAAGCCCGGATCCGCCGTGTCTGGACGCTCCGCCGAGCCGTGTACCGACAGAGCACAGACTGAGAACGTAACAGTAAGCAAGCTGGCTCTCGAGCAAGCCAGAGCAATATCGCTATTTTTTAAACGTGCATGGTTTCTTTGGTCCTCAGCCATGCCTTCCGCTACAGCGCTAGCATGTTCGCAACACATGGCCCGCGCGTGATGTACACAGTTGGCATGGTGCTAGGCCGTACATTAGAACCCATAAGAGCTGAAGAGAACTGGGGTCACAGAACAGGCTATAGGATTAGGCTTCTTAGCACGGACTTAACATTTTAATTCCATTGAGATTATTGTCATCCGCGTCAGACCCCATGCAACTGAAATGTTGCCACTTTTCGGTTTGGTAGTTCACCGTAACTCGGTGGCTCAACCTGCCGTCGCAATTCAAATAGTAGTAGTGTGTCATCCTTTCACATATAACCCTGCCAGGCCGACCTTTGCAGAATTGTTGCTGCATTAAGAGGAGGCCCCTGCAAGAGGCAATTGCAAAAAGCGTATCAAAAGCAGGGCTAAGTCGCTTTGTTCCACGCATCTACCTAGAGGCCAACGTTTTGGTAGACCTCTGGCAAAACTTTTTGGTTGAGCCTAGAGAGTGTTCTACAATTACATGGGGTTTTGAACTGGACCAGGCATATAGAAGGCCTTTTGGTGCTGTTAACGATCATATTTTGTTTAAGACCTAAGCCCCTCTAGTTTCCGACCTACACGCCCGCCAAAATCGGGAAAGCATGTCGGGTGTAGTATTTCAAAAACACCCAGGCAATCATAACGTCATGATAACGTCATTTAAATCCTACCATTCCATACACCATGTGACAATTATGGCCGAGAAAAACATTGTCATTGTCATTGTTTTGAAAAAAGAAATGCAAATAATTGTCGAGGCGCTCATATCCGACGTTCATGAGCGTGATTTCCGGACATAACGGCCGTCAATTGGCTCTTAATCAATGTTGTGCAAGGCAGGATGACGTAACCAAGCCCTGGCACTTAAAGGAGCATGTTCACTAACAGAAAATTGTGCTGTCTAGAGCTGTCTTTTCCACTTAAAAGGTATTCCAGCCATTATGAGATAGGTTGTTTCACTATACATGATGCTTATGTCAACATTTTGAAATGTGGAGCATTTCCTTTAACTTCAGCGACAGCTTTTTGGAAACCACCCGGCTAGTGAACGGGTCCGGTTTCGCGTGGGCCGAGGGCTTTTCTGATTGGCTGAGGGCGCGGCCTCGCCCCATTGGTCAATTGGTCGCCGCTGTCTCGTGGGGAATTGAATATAAGGTGCCGGAGAGGCGGCACCAGCATCGCAGTCGGCGGTGGAGCAGCACAGCGGCGACCACGAGGCGATCTCCTCCCGGGACAAGCACCGAGTGAGTCTCACGTTGCTGACCATCAGCGCTGTTATGGGGGCGTTTCAAGGTAAATTTCAAGTACTTAACAGTGGAGGGTGCGTGCATAAAAGGACGTAAGTGAGCGGACATGCTTGTTATAACACATAAGGCTAAGGGGGCATTTTCCATCTTGTAACGTGTACAATGCTAGTTGTCAGTAACCTCTTGGTGAATTATTGATAACTTTCATTATGGGGCAACTCAATAGCGATCAAGCTTTCACTGTCACTTTCAGGTGACAGCAATTTTCGTGAGAAAAAGTGACATCAAAGTCGTCCATTGTATTTTTCTGGGTACCGTCCATGTTTTTAGCGGGCTCTAACGTTGCTGCTGTTGTCCACATGATCACTGATGTGTCGTGGTGAACCGTAGATCAATCTCGCTGGGAGAAATTTCGTTGAGAATACGTTGTTCTTTTACATGTCACATTATTACGTAGCTGAATTTGATATAGTGCAGTTCACAAACAGCTTAAACTGCAATTTAAGCTTTCTGACGATGTGCTGGGCACCATGAGTCTTTAACTGGAATGTTATGCATTAGCAGCAGCTTTCAGTTTGCTTTCAAAAGACTGAGGTTTGAAGCCTTTAGTAGCGATTTTCACAGATAAAACGCATGCATAGAATAACGTTTCTGGACACTGTTCGGATAGTGGAAAGCTAAGAACGTGTCAGTCAACCAGAACCTGGAAGCAATAAAGACCTTTTGGTCTGGTCTGGTGGGTTGCCCAGCTTGCACGGTTTGCGATCGAGCCTTTCATCCGGAGACCATGATCGAGTGCCTGTCCTGCTAACAGTAGACAAACCAAGGCCACGGCCATCCTGCCCGAGCCAGTGCTGTGAGCGACTGCTGCTGAGTGACCAGACGGTCTGAACCAGGCCCACACAGAGCTCCGTTCAGTGCAGCCCGGCTCAGTGACCACCAGCCTGCCCCAGACTGGCGACGGTTCCCCACGTGCCGGTCACTGAACGCTCACATCCGGCCGGGAGACGGCCTGATGTACTGCGGTACAGTCTACCAGCCCGGCTTCCACCGGCGGGTTGCTGGTGCAGCCTCGGTGCAGATTTGGCCGGTGCAGTGTTGGCTAAGGCTTCACTAACCCTCATACATTGATTTACAAATCATACAAAAAAATACAAAAATCATACATAAGGACAATCTTACTTCAACGTGGTGACCTGAAAGCTGATTCGTTCTATGAAAATACACATATCCAGTCACAACATAACTCTGGAAATTGTCCTGCTGTATGCTTCGGACGCGGCGCACAGCGCGTAAAACATAGCTGTCCAACATGACATGCTTCGCCATCGGACCCTCGCTCAACCATATCACTGGCCAGACTTTGGCCTGACCTTGGCTTGGCCTGACACTGGCTCGACCTTGGCCTGACCCTGAGCCATGATCCTTACCTGACCTTGAGCCATGATCCTTGCCTGACCCAGACCTCTTCTTGTTGTCAGGCTCATGACTCTTCACGTATCCGCTATCAGCGCCTGCACCTGGCTAGCTGCCATCGTCTGCTTCGTCTTCTGCTGGTCCTTCAGCAACGCCAGCACGCACATGGAGGACGCCGGGAGGTGGGCACCTCCGTGAGTGTGTGATGAATGAGAAGAAGCTGGGAAAGTTCGGAGTTTATGATTTATTTTGGAAGGAAAAGAGCTGCTCGGATATCGGTATGATCCTCTCAGGGCTCAGTTCAATGTATTTGTTCATAGTGGTACAGCTTTACAAATGATATGTTTAAGTCCAACAACATATCCGTGGGATTAAAGACAACTTCATCCACACAGCAAATGGTTGCGTTTTTGCCAGTAATAGCTCGTTGGTTCAAAACCGCAACGTTGTGTTGCTGCTCATCCAAACACAACTAAAAGTCGGTGTCTGGTCCTACAGCTCTCACTTGGCCTGTCTCATGATGTCTCATGATCTCATTTAAGAACTGTGGATAATGCATTCACTGATACGCAACACCATTGTCGTAATAGAAAACTTGCACGGCCTTCGCATATGATCAGTTTTGTCGCAAATAGAGAATGTAGCTTCATTTTAAATTAAACACACATGAACCGCCCTCACTGGGTTGGGGGATGCCAAAGGCACGATGAAAAATAATGCGGACAAAATGCACAGCTAAAAGGAGACGGGGCTCCATGTTTCCCACCCGCAAGATCAAACATTGTGTATTATATTAGATGGTCGGTGGCAGAAAGTCTATGGTATTCGTATTTAGTCCTGACTGTACTCCCTCTACAAAAAACTTTCCCCCAGCTGATTGGGACATTGAGTGGTGCGAAAAAGGTTCCATGTTACGAATGGAGCTTTTTTGGAGTTCTGCAATGCTGAATTAAATATTAATCGAAGATGCATGTGCAATGATCAAACCTTAATGAGTTGGTGATTTATGTCTCGTTATCCAGCATCACGGCATGGCAACATCTCATCATGTGTGGCGCCATGGTTGTCATGGGGCGGGCATGCTTCAGTTTACTCGTTTCACGTATTTTCCGTAATCTATACAACGTGCTCCACGGAGTACAAACAGGATGGTTAGGGTCATCCTGGGCTTTCCATAATAGACATAATTTGTTTTGTTTTACATTAAGAAGCAGAGAACGTTTCCGAATATTTGAATGATTAGCGTAAAGCCATCCAAAATGCATGATGATGCGCGTGGACGAGTATCAAGTTGCAAATCGTCAAATCATCATCATGTGATGATTGCGTCGAGTGCCCGTTTGACGCTAATCTCAACATTGCAGGAAATCATGGGCGGACGACGTGGAGAACTATGCAGAACGACCTCTACGTCAGCAAGCTAGTTAATCGGCTGCGCGCGCTCAACGACGCCGAGGAGATCGGTCTGGCCCAGTAAGAACTAAACAGACATGTCCGAAAATACGTGCCGTTCTTCCACCTGCACAAGGCGCCGGCCATGCCTACCGCGGATAGGTCACCAGGGCTCCAATAGATGTCGCTGCCTGCCGCATGGCTGTTCGAGCATCGCGGTCTGGCCAAGAGGACATACCGCTACGGAAAGCGTTGGCATTTAGTCCACCTGGCCTTCCAAACCTACTCGGCGAAAGATGAAATGCGGTCATTTAATTACTCATTTTCTGTGAACCGCTTATCTCTGTTATAATTGGACATGATGAATGGTGTCGCAGGTGACCGGTGTTCTACACTTTATATGCTTTTTAGGACCATTGTAATTGGCCAATGGAATTGGCCTAAGAAGGTGACAGATTAGGCAGCATTTTATAGTCTGAAAAGCGTGTCTATTTCTTACCATCGTCACGTATTCTGTCGCGTTGGTCACCACAAATATGTGAACTTTACGCGTTACTTATGTGTTAGCCTTACAAGTAAGAAGAGACTATTTTTTTCTACGGCCAAATCCAGAGAAATCCAAAATACACCTATGGTCTCGAAATGTGCTAAACAACCAACGCACGCCCCATATATAGCGTATCGAGGGGGCAGCCTTGAAATTCTGGCCTGCGTCCTTCCCCACAGCAAGCGCGGGCTGGACTTCGGCCTGGGCCGCGGCTCCTCGGCCGCGCAGGCGGCCAAGCTCAAGATGGGTCTGGCGGCTGCGGCCTTCCCTGGCGGACCCGGCCGCCGGCGACGCTCCGTCGAGTAAACGCTCCATCTGTAAACCCCGACCTCCATCTGATGCGCCCTCCTCTGCCCCGGCGGGCACGTGTGGAGCTGACGTGCCAGTTGGAGCGTCCCCCAGCCATCCTCGGCGGAATGGACGCGGTGGTCACGTGGGATCAGCCGACTCCGGCGGGCCGGGCCGCTGTAGGCCCGTAAGCCGACCAAAGAACGCTGTAGAGTTGGCCGAAGAGACCGAAGATGGTCTAAACCGTGGTGAGACCGCCTTAGCCTCAGCTGGTCCCGCTGATTCTCAAGGGCTCCTGGTCTGTCGCTTCTCCGCCACCGGCTGAAAGTGCACTTGTTGTTCACGCACGCACGGGGACGGCCTTATTGTTCTTACTATTCCGGAACCACATACTGGGAGCTGTTGGATAGGGTTGTAAGGTGTGTACCGTCCACTTTGCTGCGCTCTACCTACCCTCAATAGAAGCCGTCATCCGGCACCCGTGTTTTACCTGATGGGGCGTCTCTCCCAGCCAATTGGAGTTTGAGCGATGGTCTTAACGTCCACATGATCCTTGCGTCGGTCAAATCAATAGCGACACCCATCTATGTTGAGGCCAGTTTTCCCACGTACCACTCTGCCAAAAGACAGCAACATTCGAGCATTTACGTGTGCGAGAAAATCTTACCATGTTTAAGTTAAATGAGCAGTGTATTTTGCCGATTATTGCAGAAATATACGTTATTAACACTGTCTTTTGATGAATGGCCATCATCATCAACCTCGGAGGAAGCGGCAGATCTCGTATAATGATAAGCCACCGACGACCGTCAGCTCTGAAGCACGCGTGCGGCGCACAGGCACGCCAGAGCGACGAGGCACCCGCCAGTGCTGAGCAACAGCTCAGATGTCATTAGGGCAGTGATACGATGACACATGACGGTGATAATTGCGTTTAGTGTGAGTCTCATCAACTTGAAGCCATCTGACCTTTGGCAGGACTAGAGTGACATGATCCTGCCGGCCGAAACCAGCCCCAACGAGAATGGCTCACTTTATTCCCCTCTGAACGCGCTGCCTCTGCGCTGCTGAGTAATTCTCAACACGCTGATGCATTAAAGTTTGCGTATATAGACAAACGCGCCCACACAAACAGGCCCCTGGAACAGTTGCTGCGGATGATAGCAGGACCCATTAACACCCCAGCAAAAGTGAACAATACACGCGACACGCCCATCCATGCTACGTTCTGGTGACATCCAGTGCAGTGGAGTAAATATGGGGTCAATCCTGAAAAATCACGCAACAGCGGGGATAAGGTTTTGTTTTGGTTGCGTTCAATTTTAGCTTTGTAATCACGCATTCATTCTTTTTCTTCCTGTCAAGGTATGTTCAGTGGTATTTCTTTCAATTGCATGATTTCCTAGTGAACCTATTAGGCAGTTGGCATGGTATATATATATATATATATATATATATATATATATATATATATATATATGCATGTATATATATGTGTGTGTGTGTGTATGTATATTCATATATGTGGAGTACGCGCGGATATCAATATAATGAGTAACTAACGGTATTAAATGAGGACTGGAAGTGGTATTAGCAGAAAGATGCTTCCACTACGAAGAAAATGGCTTCCACTACGGAAGGTGTTTACACATTGATATTCGTCAATCAGCACACACGGCTGCATCCATTGGCACGTGATCCGCACATGCAGCGAATCACATATCACCATGAGCCGTTTCCGATAGCGTGATACAATGACTTGACTTGGAAACATCATACAACGCAACGACATAACGCAGCAATGATATCACCCGCTCACCTGCAAGCAAACTTATGTGATATACTGACCCTTTCACCCACGTATTTGGCCTCGGCGCGCTCACAGTCACATATTGATTACCGCCCCGCTGCTACCACGCGCCTCACGTCGGTGGACGCATGGTGAGTCGTCGGTGTCACTGGTGAGAACTTTTGTAGGCCCTGAGTACCCTCCACCGTCATAACTTTTCAAAAGCTCTCCGTAAGGTGGTTCGCTGCACATAGACAAGCTTAGTTTTGCTGACCATTTTTCCAAAAGGAAATTTGAACACGTCCTCCGCCTCAGTATTTCCCCATCCTCGGTAGGCCAGGGGCCCTTTTGTGCTGCGGCACGCCTAGCCATGCCTGCGATGCCGTCACAGACCCCTTTACCATGTAACGTGACAAAAAATGCCCCTTTCAGAGCACCCAAAGACAGCTTCATGATGGCACAAGCTGATGAAGGTGTGCCCGTTTTTTTTTTTACTGTGCGGCACTGTCGTCTTTGAAATACACATTTATTAGACTGGGCACTCAGGTGCCAAGGAACGGGAAAAGTAACGTCAAAAACGCATGAACTATGGCGGTGTTAAGCTATGTACCACCAGAGATGAGACAGTAGCTCTGGTGGCACAGCACACCTTCCTTCAGCCAGAATGCTACGAATGGGTTCACAGCGCACTGAGAGGAGTGCCGGTGGAAGCCTTGGGCCGCGTCGTGCACTGCGAATTAATAACTTTCAGAGAAGTCCCCCTGGGCAACCACTTGGTCCTCGCGGGCAGTAGCCCTTGCGTGGGCAAAGTACTGACCTTGACTTTCAGCTAAAAAGTGATGTCTGGTCAATTTTGTGATTTGGTAGCTAAGAGATATCATATTTCCTTCCTTTCTTCCGGTGATGGCACTAGCGCACAGCGATCCGTACTTACAGTTTCTACCTATTCTCCCCATACATATCATCACGTTATGTACCACGCTCGTCGCTATCCTCTGACTTGTCCGAGAGGATATAACTTAAATGTTTATTACGCATTCCTTACCAGGGCAAGTCTATCACACGCACACGCATACACACACACACACACACACACACACACACACACACACACACACACACACACACACACACACACACACACACACACACACACACACACACACACACACACACACACACACACACACACACACACACACACACACACACACACACACACACACACACACACACACACACACACACACACACACACACACACACACACACACACACACACACACACACACACACACACACACACCACACACACACACACACCACACACACACTCACTCACACACACACCATCATGCAGTCAGGTTGTCCGTGTCAAATACAGCGTGATCAAGGGGGTCAGGGTATTTCAGATCAGGAAGGCCGGGAGTGGATATGATCAGTGTTTGATTTTGATGATATGTGCACACGCATTCCGAGCGCGTGCCACTGCTGCCTGCCAAGAGGCAGCACCTCGGACGAAGTGCAACACATTTGGGGAAACCGATAGAAAGGTTGTTTGATTCCCGCTTGCAGATGTCATACATTTCTCGCAAATTCCCCCAGCACTCCTCTCTTGGCTCCATTGAGCTGCCGGGCCGTAACACAGTCGTCCTCAAAACCCGGCTGACCCGGTCCGACTCGTAAAACAGCTATACCTTCTCCTTCACCGTGTCAGGAATGCTCGGCCTTTCTCCACTTTAATGGCATTTGGCTAGAAGCCATGTGACTTTTTTAGTTGGCGACTCTTCCTCGCCGTGAACGTGGGGCCACCTTTTGCTTGTACCCCGCAGGATGGCAGCCCATTGTCTTCGTCGCTCCTTATTTTCGCGGCGTGAGAAGTGGGCTAGAAGAGCAGCTTATTGACTATCCCCTGGTAAATGGTGAAATACTCATATTTACTCTCATTCCAATTCATCAAAAAAAGATACAAAGCATGAAGTATTTTTCTATTCTTTGCAGTAGCGCCGCCTGGCTGCCCAGCTCGCAACCCCTCTCCTCTATTATTAATTACTTTATTAACTCCTGTGACTATTAATGTTGTTGTTGACTACATTTTTGATCACCGGGTGATGACCACAAATTTTGGGCGTGACCATTTTTTCGAGAGAAAAAAATTTTCAAATGATATTTTTTCTAGTTCAGAATGGAAGGGCATGGTCCATTTAGTGCGTAAATGATGCGGTAAGTGTTTCTGTGCATGCAAACAGTTTCTGCAGCAACTGGAAAATCTACATCGAGCGCCATTTGTGAGTGTTTTTTCAAATAACTTAATAACTATACATGCGCTAGTTTTTAAGTTACACCATCCTCTTCGCCGTGCGATTACGCATCAAATGACCTATAACAAAACATGATTGCACCACTGGCAACATACAGCACTCTTGATGCGCGCAAACTTCCATGGTTTTGTTTCTGAGACCCGCTCCGTTTAAAAGCAGATTGCCGATGCAAACGATACACAATGGTGGAACAAACATTCAGTCCCGTTGTTGTCAACATGCAAGTGAACACAAGTCTCGCCGCGGCCATTTTGTTTCGAAAAAAGTCAACATTCAGAAACGGACGTTTTTTCGTCTCAAATGAGGGCCAACAGCAAATTCAACACGAAAACAAAGCGGATGCAGGTTCTGTGCCGGTTGACGCGTTTTACATGAGATGGCCATTTTTACAACAAATTTTCACCCTGGTTGCACCTAACTGAAAACTTATCGGCACTGGACAGTTTATGTCACACCATAGCACGGGAAGGCAATTCTGCGTCAAAACAGGCGTAACGCAACATCTGTGCATAATTTGAACATGGCCTTTTTTTAAATAGTAAAACGTTCCAAACTCATATATCTCGAACGATTGAAAATGGAAGGCTGCTTTTACTTGCAAACGATGTAAAACAATGTTACCCCCTGTTTGGCCAAATTTTTAATCGCCGGGCGATGATAAAATTTTTGGAGCGTGCCTATTTTTTCGAAAAAAGTGAAAATTTTCCAAATGCAATTTTATCATTACAGAATGATAGGGCATGGTCCATTTAGTGTGTAAACGCATCAGCAAGTGCTTCTGTGCATGCAAGCAGTTTCTGCAGCAATTGCAAAATCTACATCAAGCGCCGTTTGTGAGTGTTTTTTTCAAATAACTGAAAAACTATACATGCGTGAATTTTTTATATCACACCATCGTGTTCGCCGCGCGATTACACGTCGAATAACCTATAATAAAACATTATTGCACCACAGGAAACATACAGCGTTCTTGATGCGCGCAAATTTCCAGGGTTTTGATTTCTGAGACCCGTTCCGTTTGAAAGGAGAATGACGGTGCAAACGATACACAATGGTGGAAGAAACATTCAGTGGCATTGTTATCAACATGCAAGTGAACACAAATCTCGCATCGTTTGCACCGGCAATCTGCTTTCAAACGGAGCGGGTCTTTGAAACAAAGCCATGGAAAATTGCGCGCATCAAGAATGCTGTATGTTTCCCGTGGTGCAATGATGTTTTATTATAGGTCATTCGACGCGTAATCGCACGGCAAACACTATGTTATAACTTAAAAAATTAGCGCATGTATAGTTTTTAAGTTATTGGAAAAAGATATTCACCAACGGCGCTTGATGTAGATTTTGCAATTGCTGCACAAACCGTTTGCATGCACAGAAACACTTGCTGATGCATTTACACACTAAATGGACCATGCTCCCTTTGATTCTAAAATGAAAAAAATCGCGTTTGGAAAATTTTCATTTTTTTCGAAATTTTAGTCGCACCCAAGATTGTTGGTCATCACCTGGTGATCGGAAACGTAGTCAACAAGCGATAATATCGTTTTACATCGTTTGCAAGTAAAAGCAGCCTTCTATTTTCACTGGTTCGAGAGATATGAGCGTGGAACGTTTTACTACAAAAAACGGCCGTTTTCAAATTCTGCACAGGTGTTGCGTTACACCTGTTTTGACGCAGAATTGCCTTCCCGTGCTATGGTGTGACATAAACTGCTCAGTGCCGATAGGTTTTCAGTTAGGTACAACCAACGTGAATTTTTGGCCAAAAATGACAATCTCGTGCAAAACGCGTCAACCGGCACAAAACATACATCCGCTTTGCACTCGTGCTGAATTTTCTATTGGCCCTCATTTGAGACGAAAAAACGTCCGTTCTGTATTTTGACTTTTTCGCAACAAAATGGCCGCGGCGAGATTCGCGTTCATTCGCATGTTGACAACAATGCCACCGAATGTTTGTTCCACCATTGTGTATCGTTTGCACCGGCAATCTGCTTTCAAACGGAGCGGGCCTCAGAAACAAAACCATGGCAATTTGCGCGCATCAAGAATGCTGCATGTTTCCAGTGATGCAATCATGTTTTATTATAAGTCATTCGACGCGTAATCGCACGGCAAACACGATGGTGTAACTTAAGGAATTAACGGATGTATAGTTTTTCAGTTATATGAGAAAAAACACTCACAAATGGCGCTCGATGTGGAATTTACAATTGCTGCAGAAACTATTTGCAAACACAGAAACACTTGCCGCTGCATTTACACACTGAATGGACCATGTCCTTTTATTCTGAAATGAAAAAATCGCGTTCGGAACATTTTCATTTTTTCGTAAAATGGTCACGCCTTAAGTTTTTCGTCATCACCTGGTGATCAAAAATGTAGTCAACATGTGGTAACATCGTTTTACATCATTTGCACGTAAAAGCAGCCTTCTATTTTCATTGGTTTCGAGAGATATGAGTTTGGAACGTTTTATTACCCAAAACCGGCCGTTTTGAAATTCTGCACAGGTGTTGCGTTACACCTGTTTTGACGCAGAATTGCCTTCGCCGTGCTATGGTGTAACATAAACTGTCCAGTGCCGATAGGTTTTCAGTTAGCTACAACCAACGTGAAATTTTGTTGAAAAATGGCCATCTCGTGCAAAACGCGTCACCCGGCAGAGAACATTCAACCGTTTTGTACTTGTGCTAAATTTGCTATTGACCCTCATTTGAGAAGAAAAAAACGTCCGTTTCTGAATTTGGACTTTTCTCGCAACAACGTGGCCGCGGCGAAATTTGTGTTGGCATGTTGGCGTTATCAAATGGAAAATTGCACGCGTGGTACTTTGTTCTCCTCCAAGACGCGCACAGCGGCCGGAACACATCCGCGGATATTGAAATCTAAGATCCATCTAGCCTTAGCTTTTAGCATCTAGTCTGCCCCTTTCCTTTCACATAGCACTTGGAATTCCGCAGCGGAATTTCATTTTTTCGGCTAATCATGGACTGAGCTGAAAAGAGTGATTTGCCGCGAAAAAATATGTAGGAAAATGAATTATTGGTGAATGTTAAGTGAAAACTCAACAATAGAAATAAAAACCATTATATTCGCTGTTCTGCGATTTCTACAAGATCGCAGAATACGACCAATGAGACCCTCCATCTGCTCCTCTGTGCTGGATGCCACCAGTAAGTGGCATGGGATGTGCATGTCGCGTGTGTTGTTTAATGCTGCTAGTGTGTGCTAGTGGGTCTTGCCAGCAGTCGCAGGAAGTATATCATGGGTCCGCTGGTGGGCGCGCTCGTCTATACACGCATTTTTACTGCGTTAGAGTCTTGGGAATTGTGGAATAACGCACTGGCAGCGTATTCAGAGGCCAATGCGCTGTGCCGTTCCCATTGTGGCTGATCTCGGATGGCAGGATCATGTGACCTCAGATCCACTGAAGATCAGATGGCCTAAAGTTGAGGAGCTGTACACTGAACACGAATATCGTAACGATGCAGCATGTTATCACCGCATTAAGGGCACCTGATGTGTTGTTAGGCACTGAAGAGTGCTCCATCGCTATGACCTGCCTGTCCGCCGCACGCTTGTTTAAGAGCTGACGGTCATCTGTGGCTTACCAGAATGCAATTTCTGCTCCTTTGTCGCAAATGATGATAATGGTCATTCATTAAAACACAGTGTCCACGAGGGTAATATTTGTATTTGCAATAAACGGCAAAATGCTCTACATATTTGATTTAATCACCGAACAACTTTGTCTCACAGTGGCGCCTGTATGGTGCTGCCCATTGGCAAATTGCTACGTGGCGAAACTGATCTCCACATAGATCAGTGTCGCTACTGATTTTGCAGACGTTAGAGCCATGTGAACGTTCAAGTCATATCCCCAATTGAAGTGACTGCGAGAGATGCCCAATCACGTAAAACACGGCTTCCAAATGACGGCTACTCTTGACGTTAGGTGAGGCGCAGCAAAGTGAATGGTACACATCACACAATCCTGATCAACAACTCTCAATATATGGTTCCGACATGATGGAAAACGATAAGGCCGTCCCGTGCGCGAGAAAGAACAATCAGCAAACTTTGGCTGGCGGAGAAGTGACTGACCAGCAGCCATGCGGATCAGCGGGAGCAGGCGTGATCCTGCGGGTTCCAACTGGGGCTCAGGCGGTTCCACCACTGATCAACACCATCTCCAGCCTCTTCAGCAAGCTCCCAGGCATTTTCTGGTTGGCTCATAGACCCGAGGCGGTCCATCCCGTCGGAGTCAGCTGATCACACATGACCACCCGGATCCAGTCCGCCGAAGGCTGACTGGGGGACGCTCCATCTGGTGCCGTCAGCTCCATACGGAACCGCCGGGGCAGAGGGGGGGCACGTCAGATGGAGGTCAGAGTTTACAGATGGAGCGTCTGACTCGACGGAGCGTCGCCGGCGGCCGGGTCCGCCCGGGAAGCTCGCCGCCGCCAGGCCCATCTTGAGCTTGGCCGCTTGCGTGGCCGAGAAGCCACGGCCCAGCCCGAAGTCCAGCCCGCGCTTGCTGAGGAGAAAAACGCCAGTCAGAAGTTGAAAGCTGCGCTCTTGCGGCGCTATAGACCAGGAGGGTCACGCGGTTGGACATATCACGACACATTTTAAAAATTGATGCGGCGTGATTTGGATTTCTCTGGATTGGGCCGTAAGAATGAATTTCCGTAACTTTTAAACGCATACGTTTTCCCCTCAAGCAAACGCATAGTAGTTTACGTGTGAGCTTCCCAATGAGATAGGACACGTGACGATAGCTTAAAACATGTGTGCTTTTCGGGTATGGTATGCTGCTTAAATTGTTCACCCATTTAGGTATAGATCAAAACCCAATAGTAATCAAAAGAACGTCTCGTGTGAAACATCGGTCGCCGACAACGCCATTCATCAGCCTCAAATAAAGCAGGGATAAGCAACTCACATAAAAAGCAAGTGATTAAGCGCATTCGATCCTAACCATTTCGCCTCGTAGGTCCGTAAAACCGAGGTAAAATGCAACTGCTCTCTACTGCGATGTCCTCTCTCGGCCTGGCCACGATGCTCAAATAGGCAGGCGGCAGGCAGCGACATCTATTGGAGCCTTGGCGACCTACCCGGCGTATACGGACCGCGCCGCAGCAGGTGTGGCCGGCACATTGTTGTACAGGTGGAAAAACGGCACGTGTTTTCGGAAATATCTATCTAGTTCGTACTGGGCGAGGTTAGTCTCTTCTGCATCGTCGAGCGTGCGTAGCCGGCTGACCAGCTCGCTGACGTAGGGGTCGCTCTGGACGTTCTGCACATCGTCCGCCCATGAATTCCTGCACAGTGGAGATTAGCGTCAATCGGGCACTCCATGCGATCAACCGCATTACGAAAATGATTCGGAGCCGGATATAGATCAGTGCGCATCAAAACGTTATGGATCTAGGATGGCATTATGGGAAAAATTATGTACAAGATGTGCGGCGAGTAAACTGAAACATGCCTCCCCTTACATGCCCACCCACTGCGCTACACATACTGATACGGTACCACCAAATGGTGCTAGATGATGAGGCATGAATCGCCGAAACAAGAGAAGATTTCA
>NW_023596968.1:231680-273150 GCF_011947565.3 Pollicipes pollicipes
ATGAGGTACGGGAGCAGCTTGACGACATGATGCGGAAGGAAGTCATCGAGACAGTGGCTCATCCGACGCTCTAGTGCCATCCTCTGGTGCCAGTGCCCAAGACGTCAGAGAACGGAGCGGTGTCTGGATGTCGCCTGACTGTCGACTTCACCAGGCTGAACAAGTTCGTAAAGAGACCCGTGCATCCCGTGAAAAGCACGCACGACGCGGTGGCATCCATCGGCACAGAGGCCAGATTCTTCACCAAGCTCGACGCAAAGGCCGGCTATCATCAGATCCCCATCAGAGAGGAGGACAAGGACCTCACCACCTTCATAACGCCGTGGGGACGGCTCCGGTTCCGGAGGGCGGCCATGGGACTGGTCTCCTCTGGTGACGTCTGCAGCCAGAGAGGCGACCAAGCCCTGGGAGACGTGCCACGGACTTGCAAGGTCGTCGATGACGTCATCGCATGGGACTCCGTCTACAACGACCATCTGCGGCACGTCTGGAACATCCTCGCCCGCTGTGAAGACAACGGAATCACTCTCAACGCGAAGAAGTGTGTCTTCGCGGCGGAAACAGTGGACTTCTGTGGCTTCACAGTCGGAACCAGTGGCTACACGCCGGACGGTAAGAAGACGGCGGCGGTCTCCAATTTCCCACAGCCGGAGTGTCTGACGGATCTCAGGTCCTTCCTCGGCCTGGTCCATCAGATGGGAGCGTCCTCTCCAGACGTAGCGCGCACCGCAGAGCCGCTGCGTCAGCTCCTCCGTCCAAGGAACGCATGGCTGTGGACAGAAGAGCACACCAAGGCCCTCAACGAGGTCAAGACGGTGCTGGTATAGCCGCCGGTTCTGGGTTTCTTCGACCCGAATAGGAGGACGGTCCTTGAGACAGACGCAACACGCCTGAAGGGCCTCGGTTTTTGTCTCAGGCAGCAAGATAAAGCAGGAAACTGGCGCCTGATCCAGTGTGGATCACGCTTCCTGACAGACACAGAAACGAGGTACGCCGTGATCGAAGTCGAGATGTTGGCCATCGTCTGGGCCATGAAGAAGTGCGCCATCTACCTGCAAGGGATACAGAAGTTTGAAGTCGCTACCGCTCACCGGCCACTCATCCCCATTCTGAACGGGGAGAGTCTACAGGATATTGTCAATCCTCGTCTCCAACGCCTGCGGGAGTGCCTGGCGCCCTACAGCTTCGTGGCAGTATGGAGGCAGGGGAAGCTGCACGCCATTCCTGACGCCCTGTCGAGGCTCCCGGTCGAGAAGCCCACTGGTGATGACGAGACCACCGGAAAGGAGATCTCCTGCCAGCTCTCCAGCATGGCGATCCATGCTGTGACCAGCACCGACGGAGATGGGACAGCTGCATCACCGTTCGAGGACACGGCGCTGTCGGCGGTGCAAGCGGCTTCAGAGCGCGATCCTGAGATCTTGGCCCTCTGGAAGAAGCCGTGCTGTCTGGCTTCCCCGACCACAAGTCTGAAGCAGACCCACAAGTTCGACCATACTGCAACATGCGGGATCGACTGGCGGTAGACGGTGACCTGGTCATCTGCGGACAGCGGATCGTCGTCCCCAGCAGCCTGCGACGGGACGTTCTGCAGAAGCTGCATGCCAGCCATCAGGGGAAGAAAGAACAAAAAGAAGAGCGAGACAGGTGATCTACTGGCCAGGTATCGACCACGACATCTCCAACGTAGTGAAGGCCTGTCAAGAGTGTTGGCTTCATCTCCCGAAGCAACTGAAAGAGCCGATCATCCAGATGTGTCTGCCAACAAGAGTCTTCGAAGTCGTCTCGGTGGATTTCTTTGAATTTGGTGGACGTACGTACCTGGTGTACGCCGACAGGCTGTCGGGGTGGCCCTGGGTCTCTCACATGGGCCGGACAGCATCAGCACATCAACTGACAACCAGTCTCCGGCAGGCATTCGCGTCGACTGGAGTGCCCAGTGTGCTCCTGAGCGACGGAGGACCCCAGTTCGCGGCCAAGAATACCAGAGGCTTCCTGGCCAAGTGGGGTGTCAAGCACCAGCTGTCCTCGCCGCATTAAACTCAGGTGAATGGGCACGCGGAAACAGCAGTGAAAGCCGTCAAGAGGCTCCTCAAGAAGGTGACTGCCAGCGGTGACCTCGATACGGACGCATTCGCGGAGGGGCTGCTGGAACTTCGAAACTCTCCGAGAGCGGACGGACGATCACCAGCTCAATTGCTCCTCGGCCATCCGCTGAGGTCGATGATCCCAGCTCACCACAGCTCCTTCGCCAAGTGCTGGCAAGAGCGTGCTGATGTGTGCGACCGGCGCGCGCAGCGGAACGGCGTCGCAGAGAGGCTGACTACTACGACGCTTCAGAACGTTCACATCGCCCTCTACAGCTGGGTCAACACGTGCTGCTCCAAGACCCCCGTATCGACCTCTGGGACAGCACCGGTGTCATCAGCGGGGTCAGCCAGCAGCGCCGCAGTTTCCTGATCCGCGCACCATCTGGACGCGTATACTGGCGGAATAGGCGCTTCCTGCGTCCGTTACGTCCGCTGATCTCGGAGGGCATCAAATCGCCAGCGGCTACACCAGCGTGTGAACCAACGAGTTCTGCCGCTATGGCAGTGGTGCACCCGACGTCTGATGCGCCAGCGTCCCTGGATGTGAAGCGGGCGCCGCATGAAGCTGCAACAGAGCAGCCTGGAGCGCCGCAGACGTCACCTGAAACAACCCGGACGTCATCTGAGGCGGCCCTATCGCTGCCTGAGACTACAACATTATCACCTGGAGCGCATCAGACGTCACCTGTAGCTGTGCAGGCGTCACCAGGACCTGCAGCGAACAGCGAGGCTCGCTCACACTCGGCACGCCCATCACAGCAGACCACAACCGCACCGTTGCGCCGAGGAGAGCGCAACAGGCGGAGGCCAGAGAGGCTGCAAGTGCGGTGGGGTACATGTACTTACCAAGAGTGATCGTTGCACTGTAGGTGATGTTATTGGATGCATTTTGCGGCCCCGGGGAGGGGAGATGTGATGCAATTGTGCGTGTCGTTTTCTTTTGCGAAGTGCGTTGTTTTGTTTTGCGTTTTTTGGCAACAATGCACCCTGTGATCCCAGAGGGGAGGTGTAATGTTCTGAAGGGCCACGTGGCGGCGCTAGTGCTGCCCCCGCCTGATTTGAAGAGATACAGTTCTAAACCCGGATCCGCCGTGTCTGGACGCTCCGCCGAGCCGTGTACCGACAGAGCACGGACTGAGAACATAACAGCAAGCAAGCTGGCTCTCGACCAAGCCAGATCGATATCGTTATTTTTTAAACGTGCATGGTTTCTTTGGTCCTCAGCCATGCCTCCCGCTACAGCGCTAGCATGTTCGCAACACATGGCCCGCGCGTGATGTACACAGTTGGCATGGTGCTAGGCCGTACATTAGAACCCATAAGAGCTGAAGAGAACTGGGGTCACAGAACAGGCTATAGGATTAGGCTTTTTAGCACGGACTTAACATTTTAATTCCATTGAGATTATTGTCATCCGCGTCAGACCCCATGCAACTGAAATGTTGCCACTTTTCGGTTTGGTAGTTCACCGTAACTCGGTGGCTCAACCTGCTGTCGCAATTCAAATAGTAGTAATTTGTCATCCTCTCACATATAACCCTGCCAGGCCGACCTTTTCAGAATTGCTGCTGCAAGAGGAGGCCCCTGCAAGAGGCGATTGCATTAAGCGTATCAAAAGCAGGGCTAAGTCGCTTTGTTCCACGCATCTACCTAAAGGCCACCGTTTTGGTAGACCTCTGGTAGAACTTTTTGGTTGAGCCTAGAGAGTGATCTACAATTACATGGGGTTTTGAATTGGACCAGCCATATTAAAAGCCTTTTGGTGCTGTTCACGATCATGTCCTTTTTAAGACCTAAGCCCCTCTAGTTTCTGAGCTACACGCCCGCCAAAATCGGGTAGGCATGTCGGGTATAGTGTTTCAAAAACACCCAGGCAATCATAACGTCATGATAACGTAATTTGAATCCTATCATTCCATGCTCCATGTGACAATTATGGCCGAGAAAAACATTGTCATTGTTATTGTTTTGAAAAAAGAAATCCCAATAATTGTCGAGGCGTTCATATCCGACGTTCATGAGCGCGATTTCCGGACATTACGGCCGTCATTTGGCTCTTAATCAATGTTGTGCAAGGCAGGATGACATAACCAAGCCATGGCACTTTAAGGAGCATGTTCACTAACAGAAAATTGTGCTGTCTAGAGCAGTCTTTTCCACATAAAAGGTATTCCAACAGTTATGAGATAGTTTGTTTCACTACATATGATGCTTACTTCAACATTTTAAAATGTGAAGCATTTCCTTTAATTTCATCGACAGATTTTTGGAAACCACCCGGCTAGTGAACGGGTCCGGTTTCGCGTGGGCCGAGGGCTTTTCTGATTGGCTGAGGGCGCGGCCTCGCCCCATTGGTCAATTGGTCGCCGCTGTCTCGTGGGGAATTGAATATAAGGTGCCGGAGAGGCGGCACCAGCATCGCAGTCGGCGGTGGAGCAGCACAGTGGCGACCACGAGGCGATCTCCTCCCGGGACAAGCACCGAGTGAGTCTCACGCAGCTGACCATCAGTGTTGTTATGGGGGGCGTTTCAAAGTAAATTTTAAGTACTCAACAGTGGAGGGTGCGTGCATAAAAGGACGTAAGTGAGCGGACATGCTTGTTATAACACATAAGGCTAAGGGGGCATTTTCCATCTTGTAACGTGTACAATGCTAGTTGTCAGTAACCTCTTGGTGAATTATTGATAACTTTCATTATGGGGCAACTCAATAGCGATCAAGCTTTCACTGTCACTTTCAGGTGACAGCAATTTTCGTGAGAAAAAGTGACATCAAAGTCGTCCATTGTATTTTTCTGGGTACCGTCCATGTTTTTAGCGGGCTCTAACGTTGCTGCTGTTGTCCACATGATCACTGATGTGTCGTGGTGAACTGTAGATCAATCTCGCTGGGAGAAATTTCGTTGAGAATACGTTGTTCTTTTACATGTCACATTATTACGTAGCTGAATTTGATATAGTGCAGTTCACAAACAGCTTAAACTGCAATTTAAGCTTTCTAACGATGTGCTGGGCATCCATGAGTCTTTAACTGGAATGTTATGCATTAGCAGCAGCTTTCAGTTTGCTTTCATAAGACTGAGGTTTGAAGCCTTTAGTAGCGATTTTCACAGATAAAACGCATGCATAGAATAACGTTTCTGGACACTGTTCGGATAGTGGAAAGCTAAGAACGTGTCAGTCAACCAGAACCTGGAAGCAATAAAGACCTTTTGGTCTGGTCTGGTGGGTTGCCCAGCTTGCCACGGTTTGCGATCGAGCCTTTCATCCGGAGACCATGATCGAGTGCCTGTCCTGCTAACAGTAGACAAACCAAGGCCACGGCCATCCTGCCCGAGCCAATGCTGTGAGCGACTGCTGCTGAGTGACCAGACGGTCTTAACCAGGCCCACACAGAGCTCCGTTCAGTGCAGCCCGGCTCAGTGACCACCAGCCTGCCCCAGACTGGCGACGGTTCCCCACGTGCCGGTCACTGAACGCTCACATCCGGCCGGGAGACGGCCTGATGTACTGCGGTACAGTCTACCAGCCCGGCTTCCACCGGCGGGTTGCTGGTGCAGCCTCGGTGCAGATTTGGCCGGTGCAGTGTTGGCTAAGGCTTCACTAACCCTCATACATTGATTTACAAATCATACAAAAAAATACAAAAATCATACAAAAGGACAATCTTACTTCAACGTGGTGACCTGAAAGCTGATTCGTTCTATGAAAATACACATATCCAGTCACAACATAACTCTGGAAATTGTCCTGCTGTATGCTTCGGACGCGGCGCACAGCGCGTAAAATATAGCTGTCCAACATGACATGCTTCGCCATCGGACCCTCGCTCAACCATATCACTGGCCAGACTTTGGCCTGACCTTGGCTTGGCCTGACACTGGCTCGACCTTGGCCTGACCCTGAGCCATGATCCTTACCTGACCTTGAGCCATGATCCTTGCCTGACCCAGACCTCTTCTTGTTGTCAGGCTCATGACTCTTCACGTATCCGCTATCAGCGCCTGCACCTGGCTAGCTGCCATCGTCTGCTTCGTCTTCTGCTGGTCCTTCAGCAACGCCAGCACGCACATGGAGGACGCCGGGAGGTGGGCACCTCCGTGAGTGTGTGATGAATGAGAAGAAGCTGGGAAAGTTCGGAGTTTATGATTTATTTTGGAAGGAAAAGAGCTGCTCGGATATCGGTATGATCCTCTCAGGGCTCAGTTCAATGTATTTGTTCATAGTGGTACAGCTTTACAAATGATATGTTTAAGTCCAACAACATATCCGTGGGATTAAAGACAACTTCATCCACACAGCAAATGGTTGTGTTTTTGCCAGTAATAGCTCGTTGGTTCAAAACCGCAACGTTGTGTTGCTGCTCATCCAAACGCAACTAAAAGTCGGTGTCTGGTCCTACAGCTCTCACTTGGCCTGTCTCATGATGTCTCATGATCTCATTCAAGAACTGTGGATAATGCATTCACTGATACGCAACACCATTGTCGTAATAAAAAACTTGCACGGCCTTCGCATATGATCAGCTTTGTCGCAATTAGAGAATGTAGCTTCATTTTAAATTAAACACACATGAACCGCCCTCACTGGGTTGGGGGATGCCAAAGGCACGATGAAAAATAATGCGGGCAAAATGCACAGCTAAAAGGAGACGGGGCTTCATGTTTCCCACCCGCAAGATCAAACATTGTGTATTATATTAGATGGTCGGTGGCAGAAAGTCTATGGTATTCGTATTTAGTCCTGACTGTACTCCCTCTACAAAAAACTTTCCCCCAGCTGATTGGGACATTGAGTGGTGCGAAAAAGGTTCCATGTTACGAATGGAGCTTTTTTTGGAGTTCTGCAATGCTGAATTAAATATTAATCGAAGATGCATGTGCAATGATCAAACCTTAATGAGTTGGTGATTTATGTCTCGTTATCCAGCATCACGGCATGGCAACATCTCATCATGTGTGGCGCCATGGTTGTCATGGGGCGGGCATGCTTCAGTTTACTCGTTTCACGTATTTTCCGTAATCTATACAACGTGCTCCACGGAGTACAAACAGGATGGTTAGGGTCATCCTGGGCTTTCCATAATAGACATAATTTGTTTTGTTTTACATTAAGAAGCAGAGAACGTTTCCGAATATTTGAATGATTAGCGTAAAGCCATCCAAAATGCATGATGATGCGCGTGGACGAGTATCAAGTTGCAAATCGTCAAATCATCATCATGTGATGATTGCGTCGAGTGCCCGTTTGACGCTAATCTCAACATTGCAGGAAATCATGGGCGGACGACGTGGAGAACATGCAGAACGACCTCTACGTCAGCAAGCTAGTTAATCGGCTGCGCGCGCTCAACGACGCCGAGGAGATCGGTCTGGCCCAGTAAGAACTAAACAGACATGTCCGAAAATACGTGCCGTTCTTCCACCTGCACAAGGCGCCGGCCATGCCTACCGCGGATAGGTCACCAGGGCTCCAATAGATGTCGCTGCCTGCCGCATGGCTGTTCGAGCATCGCGGTCTGGCCAAGAGGACATACCGCTACGGAAAGCGTTGGCATTTAGTCCACCTGGCCTTCCAAACCTACTCGGCGAAAGATGAAATGCGGTCATTTAATTACTCATTTTCTGTGAACCGCTTATCTCTGTTATAATTGGACATGATGAATGGTGTCGCAGGTGACCGGTGTTCTACACTTTATATGCTTTTTAGGACCATTGTAATTGGCCAATGGAATTGGCCTAAGAAGGTGACAGATTAGGCAGCATTTTATAGTCTGAAAAGCGTGTCTATTTCTTACCATCGTCACGTATTCCTGTCGCGTTGGTCACCACAAATATGTGAACTTTACGCGTTACTTATGTGTTAGCCTTACAAGTAAGAAGAGACTATTTTTTTCTACGGCCAAATCCAGAGAAATCCAAAATACACCTATGGTCTCGAAATGTGCTAAACAACCAACGCACGCCCCATATATAGCGTATCGAGGGGGCAGCCTTGAAATTCTGGCCTGCGTCCTTCCCCACAGCAAGCGCGGGCTGGACTTCGGCCTGGGCCGCGGCTCCTCGGCCGCGCAGGCAGCCAAGCACAAGATGGGTCTGGCGGCTGCGGCCTTCCCTGGCGGACCCGGCCGCCGGCGACGCTCCGTCGAGTAAACGCTCCATCTGTAAACCCCGACCTCCATCTGATGTGCCCTCCTCTGCCCCGGCGGGCACGTGTGGAGCTGACGTGCCAGTTGGAGCGTCCCCCAGCCATCCTCGGCGGAATGGACGCGGTGGTCACGTGGGATCAGCCGACTCCGGCGGGCCGAGCCGCTGTAGGCCCGTAAGCCGACCAAAGAACGCTGTAGAGTTGGCCGAAGAGACCGAAGATGGTCTAAACCGTGGTGAGACCGCCTTAGCCTCAGCTGGTCCCGCTGATTCTCAAGGGCTCCTGGTCTGTCGCTTCTCCGCCACCGGCTGAAAGTGCACTTGTTGTTCACGCACGCACGGGGACGGCCTTATTGTTCTTACTATTCCGGAACCACATACTGGGAGCTGTTGGATAGGGTTGTAAGGTGTGTACCGTCCACTTTGCTGCGCTCTACCTACCCTCAATAGAAGCCGTCATCCGGCACCCGTGTTTTACCTGATGGGGCGTCTCTCCCAGCCAATTGGAGTTTGAGCGATGGTCTTAACGTCCACATGATCCTTGCGTCGGTCAAATCAATAGCGACACCCATCTATGTTGAGGCCAGTTTTCCCACGTACCACTCTGCCAAAAGACAGCAACATTCGAGCATTTACGTGTGCGAGAAAATCTTACCATGTTTAAGTTAAATGAGCAGTGTATTTTGCCGATTATTGCAGAAATATACGTTATTAACACTGTCTTTTGATGAATGGCCATCATCATCAACCTCGGAGGAAGCGGCAGATCTCGTATAATGATAAGCCACCGACGACCGTCAGCTCTGAAGCACGCGTGCGGCGCACAGGCACGCCAGAGCGACGAGGCACCCGCCAGTGCTGAGCAACAGCTCAGATGTCATTAGGGCAGTGATACGATGACACATGACGGTGATAATTGCGTTTAGTGTGAGTCTCATCAACTTGAAGCCATCTGACCTTTGGCAGGACTAGAGTGACATGATCCTGCCGGCCGAAACCAGCCCCAACGAGAATGGCTCACTTTATTCCCCTCTGAACGCGCTGCCTCTGCGCTGCTGAGTAATTCTCAACGCGCTGATGCATTAAAGTTTGCGTATATAGACAAACGCGCCCACACAACAGGCCCCTGGAACAGTTGCTGCGGATGATAGCAGGACCCATTAACACCCCAGCAAAAGTGAACAATACACGCGACACGCCCATCCATGCTACGTTCTGGTGACATCCAGTGCAGTGGAGTAAATATGGGGTCAATCCTGAAAAATCACGCAACAGCGGGGATAAGGTTTTGTTTTGGTTGCGTTCAATTTTAGCTTTGTAATCACGCATTCATTCTTTTTCTTCCTGTCAAGGTATGTTCAGTGGTATTTCTTTCAATTGCATGATTTCCTAGTGAACCTATTAGGCAGTTGGCATGGTATATATATATATATATATATATATATATATATATATATATATGCATGTATATATATGTGTGTGTGTGTATGTATATTCATATATGTGGAGTACGCGCGGATATCAATATAATGAGTAACTAACGGTATTAAATGAGGACTGGAAGTGGTATTAGCAGAAAGATGCTTCCACTACGAAGAAAATGGCTTCCACTACGGAAGGTGTTTACACATTGATATTCGTTAATCAGCACACACGGCTGCATCCATTGGCACGTGATCCGCACATGCAGCGAATCACATATCACCATGAGCCGTTTCCGATAGCGTGATACAATGACTTGACTTGGAAACATCATACAACGCAACGACATAACGCAGCAATGATATCACCCGCTCACCTGCAAGCAAACTTATGTGATATACTGACCCTTTCACCCACGTATTTGGCCTCGGCGCGCTCACAGTCACATATTGATTACCGCCCCGCTGCTACCACGCGCCTCACGTCGGTGGACGCATGGTGAGTCGTCGGTGTCACTGGTGAGAACTTTTGTAGGCCCTGAGTACCCTCCACCGTCATAACTTTTCAAAAGCTCTCCGTAAGGTGGTTCGCTGCACATAGACAAGCTTAGTTTTGCTGACCATTTTTCCAAAAGGAAATTTGAACACGTCCTCCGCCTCAGTATTTCCCCATCCTCGGTAGGCCAGGGGCCCTTTTGTGCTGCGGCACGCCTAGCCATGCCTGCGATGCCGTCACAGACCCCTTTACCATGTAACGTGACAAAAAATGCCCCTTTCAGAGCACCCAAAGACAGCTTCATGATGGCACAAGCTGATGAAGGTGTGCCCGTTTTTTTTTTACTGTGCGGCACTGTCGTCTTTGAAATACACATTTATTAGACTGGGCACTCAGGTGCCAAGGAACGGGAAAAGTAACGTCAAAAACGCATGAACTATGGCGGTGTTAAGCTATGTACCACCAGAGATGAGACAGTAGCTCTGGTGGCACAGCACACCTTCCTTCAGCCAGAATGCTACGAATGGGTTCACAGCGCACTGAGAGGAGTGCCGGTGGAAGCCTTGGGCCGCGTCGTGCACTGCGAATTAATAACTTTCAGAGAAGTCCCCCTGGGCAACCACTTGGTCCTCGCTTGCAGTAGCCCTTGCGTGGGCAAAGTACTGACCTTGACTTTCAGCTAAAAAGTGATGTCTGGCCAGTTTTGTGATTTGGTAGCTAAGAGATATCATATTTCCTTCCTTTCTTCCGGTGATGGCACTAGCGCACAGCGATCCGTACTTACAGTTTCTACCTATTCTCCCCATACATATCATCACGTTATGTACCACGCTCGTCGCTATCCTCTGACTTGTCCGAGAGGATATAACTTAAATGTTTATTACGCATTCCTTACCAGGGCAAGTCTATCACACGCACACGCATACACACACACACACACACACACACACACACACACACACACACACACACACACACACACACACACACACACACACACACACACACACACACACACACACAACACACACACACACACACACACACACACACACACAAACACACACACACACACACACACACACACACACACACACACACACACACACACACACACACACACACACACACACTCACTCACACACACACCATCATGCAGTCAGGTTGTCCGTGTCAAATACAGCGTGATCAAGGGGGTCAGGGTATTTCAGATCAGGAAGGCCGGGGGTGGATATGATCAGTGTTTGATTTTGATGATATGTGCACACGCATTCCGAGCGCGTGCCACTGCTGCCTGCCAAGAGGCAGCGCCTCGGACGAAGTGCAACACATTTGGGGAAACCGATAGAAAGGTTGTTTGATTCCCGCTTGCAGATGTCATACATTTCTCGCAAATTTCCCCAGCACTCTTCTCTTGGCTCCATTGAGCTGCCGGGCCGTAACACAGTCGTCCTCAAAACCCGGCTGACCCGGTCCGACTCGTAAAACAGCTATACCTTCTCCTTCACCGTGTCAGGAATGCTCGGCCTTTCTCCACTTTAATGGCATTTGGCTAGAAGCCATGTGACTTTTTTAGTTGGCGACTCTTCCTCGCCGTGAACGTGGGGCCACCTTTTGCTTGTACCCCGCAGGATGGCAGCCCATTGTCTTCGTCGCTCCTTATTTTCGCGGCGTGAGAAGTGGGCTAGAAGAGCAGCTTATTGACTATCCCCTGGTAAATGGTGAAATACTCATATTTACTCTCATTCCAATTCATCAAAAAAAGATACAAAGCATGAAGTATTTTTCTATTCTTTGCAGTAGCGCCGCCTGGCTGCCCAGCTCGCAACCCATCTCCTCTATTATTAATTACTTTATTAACTCCTGTGACTATTAATGTTGTTGTTGACTACATTTTTGATCACCGGGTGATGACCACAAATTTTGGGCGTGACCATTTTTTCGAGAGAAAAAAATTTTCAAATGATATTTTTTCTAGTTCAGAATGGAAGGGCATGGTCCATTTAGTGCGTAAATGATGCGGTAAGTGTTTCTGTGCATGCAAACAGTTTCTGCAGCAACTGGAAAATCTACATCGAGCGCCATTTGTGAGTGTTTTTTCAAATAACTTAAAAACTATACATGCGCTAGTTTTTAAGTTACACCATCCTCTTCGCCGTGCGATTACGCATCAAATGACCTATAACAAAACATGATTGCACCACTGGCAACATACAGCACTCTTGATGCGCGCAAACTTCCATGGTTTTGTTTCTGAGACCCGCTCCGTTTAAAAGCAGATTGCCGATGCAAACGATACACAATGGTGGAACAAACATTCAGTCCCGTTGTTGTCAACATGCAAGTGAACACAAGTCTCGCCGCGGCCATTTTGTTTCGAAAAAAGTCAACATTCAGAAACGGACGTTTTTTCGTCTCAAATGAGGGCCAACAGCAAATTCAACACGAAAACAAAGCGGATGCAGGTTCTGTGCCGGTTGACGCGTTTTACATGAGATGGCCATTTTTACAACAAATTTTCACCCTGGTTGCACCTAACTGAAAACTTATCGGCACTGGACAGTTTATGTCACACCATAGCACGGGAAGGCAATTCTGCGTCAAAACAGACGTAACGCAACATCTGTGCATAATTTGAACATGGCCTTTTTTTAAATAGTAAAACGTTCCAAACTCATATATCTCGAACGATTGAAAATGGAAGGCTGCTTTTACTTGCAAACGATGTAAAACAATGTTACCCCCTGTTTGGCCAAATTTTTAATCGCCGGGCGATGATAAAATTTTTGGAGCGTGCCTATTTTTTCGAAAAAAGTGAAAATTTTCCAAATGCAATTTTATCATTACAGAATGATAGGGCATGGTCCATTTAGTGTGTAAACGCATCAGCAAGTGCTTCTGTGCATGCAAGCAGTTTCTGCAGCAATTGCAAAATCTACATCAAGCGCCGTTTGTGAGTGTTTTTTTCAAATAACTGAAAAACTATACATGCGTGAATTTTTTATATCACACCATCGTGTTCGCCGCGCGATTACACGTCGAATAACCTATAATAAAACATTATTGCACCACAGGAAACATACAGCGTTCTTGATGCGCGCAAATTTCCAGGGTTTTGATTTCTGAGACCCGTTCCGTTTGAAAGGAGAATGACGGTGCAAACGATACACAATGGTGGAAGAAACATTCAGTGGCATTGTTATCAACATGCAAGTGAACACAAATCTCGCATCGTTTGCACCGGCAATCTGCTTTCAAACGGAGCGGGTCTTTGAAACAAAGCCATGGAAAATTGCGCGCATCAAGAATGCTGTATGTTTCCCGTGGTGCAATGATGTTTTATTATAGGTCATTCGACGCGTAATCGCACGGCAAACACTATGTCATAACTTAAAAAATTAGCGCATGTATAGTTTTTAAGTTATTGGAAAAAGATATTCACCAACGGCGCTTGATGTAGATTTTGCAATTGCTGCACAAACCGTTTGCATGCACAGAAACACTTGCTGATGCATTTACACACTAAATGGACCATGCCCCCTTTGATTCTAAAATGAAAAAAATCGCGTTTGGAAAATTTTCATTTTTTTCGAAATTTTAGTCGCACCCAAGATTGTTGGTCATCACCTGGTGATCGGAAACGTAGTCAACAAGCGATAATATCGTTTTACATCGTTTGCAAGTAAAAGCAGCCTTCTATTTTCACTGGTTCGAGAGATATGAGCGTGGAACGTTTTACTACAAAAAACGGCCGTTTTCAAATTCTGCACAGGTGTTGCGTTACACCTGTTTTGACGCAGAATTGCCTTCCCGTGCTATGGTGTGACATAAACTGCTCAGTGCCGATAGGTTTTCAGTTAGGTACAACCAACGTGAATTTTTGGCCAAAAATGACAATCTCGTGCAAAACGCGTCAACCGGCACAAAACATACATCCGCTTTGCACTCGTGCTGAATTTTCTATTGGCCCTCATTTGAGACGAAAAAACGTCCGTTCTGTATTTTGACTTTTTCGCAACAAAATGGCCGCGGCGAGATTCGCGTTCATTCGCATGTTGACAACAATGCCACCGAATGTTTGTTCCACCATTGTGTATCGTTTGCACCGGCAATCTGCTTTCAAACGGAGCGGGCCTCAGAAACAAAACCATGGCAATTTGCGCGCATCAAGAATGCTGCATGTTTCCAGTGATGCAATCATGTTTTATCATAAGTCATTCGACGCGTAATCGCACGGCAAACACGATGGTGTAACTTAAAGAATTAACGGATGTATAGTTTTTCAGTTATTTGAGAAAAACACTCACAAATGGCGCTCGATGTGGAATTTACAATTGCTGCAGAAACTATTTGCAAGCACAGAAACACTTGCCGCTGCATTTACACACTGAATGGACCATGTCCTTTTATTCTGAAATGAAAAATCGCGTTCGGAACATTTTCATTTTTTCGAAAAATGGTCACGCCTTAAGTTTTTCGTCATCACCTGGTGATCAAAAATGTAGTCAACATGTGGAAACATCGTTTTACATCGTTTGCAAGTAAAAGCAGCCTTCTATTTTCATTGGTTTCGAGAGATATGAGTTTGAAACGTTTTATTACCCAAAACCGGCCGTTTTGAAATTCTGCACAGGTGTTGCGTTACACCTGTTTTGACGCAGAACTGCCTTCCCGTGCTATGGTGTGACATAAACTGTCCAGTGCCGATAGGTTTTCAGCTAGGTACAACCAACGTGAAATTTTGTTGAAAATGGCCATCTCGTGCAAAACGCGTCACCCGGCAGAGAACATTCAACCGTTTTGTACTCGTGCTAAATTTGCTATTGACCCTCATTTGAGAAGAAAAAAACGTCCGTTTCTGAATTTGGACTTTTCTCGCAACAACGTGGCCGCGGCGAAATTTGTGTTGGCACGTTGGCGTTATCAAATGGAAAATTGCACGCGTGGTACTTTGTTCTCCTCCAAGACGCGCACAGCGGCCGGAACACATCCGCGGATATTGAAATCTAAGATCCATCTAGCCTTAGCTTTTAGCATCTAGTCTGCCCCTTTCCTTTCACATAGCACTTGGAATTCCGCAGCGGAATTTCATTTTTTCGGCTAATCATGGACTGAGCTGAAAAGAGTGATTTGCCGCGAAAAAATATGTAGGAAAATGAATTATTGGTGAATGTTAAGTGAAAACTCAACAATAGAAATAAAAACCATTATATTCGCTGTTCTGCGATTTCTACAAGATCGCAGAATACGACCAATGAGACCCTCCATCTGCTCCTCTGTGCTGGATGCCACCAGTAAGTGGCATGGGATGTGCATGTCGCGTGTGTTGTTTAATGCTGCTAGTGTGTGCTAGTGGGTCTTGCCAGCAGTCGCAGGAAGTATATCATGGGTCCGCTGGTGGGCGCGCTCGTCTATACACGCATTTTTACTGCGTTAGAGTCTTGGGAATTGTGGAATAACGCACTGGCAGCGTATTCAGAGGCCAATGCGCTGTGCCGTTCCCATTGTGGCTGATCTCGGATGGCAGGATCATGTGACCTCAGATCCACTGAAGATCAGATGGCCTAAAGTTGAGGAGCTGTACACTGAACACGAATATCGTAACGATGCAGCATGTTATCACCGCATTAAGGGCACCTGATGTGTTGTTAGGCACTGAAGAGTGCTCCATCGCTATGACCTGCCTGTCCGCCGCACGCTTGTTTAAGAGCTGACGGTCATCTGTGGCTTACCAGAATGCAATTTCTGCTCCTTTGTCGCAAATGATGATAATGGTCATTCATTAAAACACAGTGTCCACGAGGTAATATTTGTATTTGCAATAAACGGCAAAATGCTCTACATATTTGATTTAATCACCGAACAACTTTGTCTCACAGTGGCGCCTGTATGGTGCTGCCCATTGGCAAATTGCTACGTGGCGAAACTGATCTCCACATAGATCAGTGTCGCTACTGATTTTGCAGACGTTAGAGCCATGTGAACGTTCAAGTCATATCCCCAATTGAAGTGACTGCGAGAGATGCCCAATCACGTAAAACACGGCTTCCAAATGACGGCTACTCTTGACGTTAGGTGAGGCGCAGCAAAGTGAATGGTACACATCACACAATCCTGATCAACAACTCTCAATATATGGTTCCGACATGATGAAAACGATAAGGCCGTCCCGTGCGCGAGAAAACAATCAGCAAACTTTTGGCTGGCGGAGAAGTGACTGACCAGCAGCCATGCGGATCAGCGGGAGCAGCTGATCCTGCGGGTTCCACTGGGGCTCAGGCGGTTCCACCACTGATCACACCATCTGCAGCCTCTTCAGCAAGCTCCCAGGCATTTTCCTGGTTGGCTCATAGACCCGAGGCGGTCCATCCCGTCGGAGTCAGCTGATCACACATGACCACCGGATCCAGTCCGCCGAGGCTGACTGGGGGACGCTCCATCTGGTGCCGTCAGCTCCATACGGAACCGCCGGGGCAGAGGGGGGCACGTCAGATGGAGGTCAGAGTTTACAGATGGAGCGTCTACTCGACGGAGCGTCGCCGGCGGCCGGGTCCGCCCGGGAAGGCCGCCGCCGCCAGGCCCATCTTGAGCTTGGCCGCTTGCGTGGCCGAGAAGCCACGGCCCAGCCCGAAGTCCAGCCCGCGCTTGCTGAGGAGAAAAACGCCAGTCAGAAGTTGAAAGCTGCGCTCTTGCTGCGCTATAGACAGGGTACGCGTTGGACATTCAGCACATTTTAAAATTATGCGCGTGATTTGATTTCTCTGGATTGGGCCGTAAGAAATGAATTTCGTAACTTTTAACGCATAAGTTTTCCACTCAAGCAACGCATGTAGTTTACGTGTGAGCTTCCCAATGAGATAGGACACGTGACGATAGCTTAAAACATGTGTGCTTTTCAGGTCATGGTATGCTGCTTAAGTTGTCACCCATTTAAGGTATAGATCAAAACCCAATAGTAATCAAAAGAACGTCTCGTGTGAAACATCGGTCGCCGACAACGCCATTCATCAGCCTCAAATAAAGCAGGGATAAGCAACTCACATAAAAAGCAAGTGATTAAGCGCATTCGATCCTAACCATTTCGCCTCGTAGGTCCGTAAAACCGAGGTAAAATGCAACTGCTCTCTACTGCGATGTCCTCTCTCGGCCTGGCCACGATGCTCAAATAG
Organism: Pollicipes pollicipes; assembly: GCF_011947565.3. Lineage (NCBI taxonomy): Eukaryota > Metazoa > Arthropoda > Thecostraca > Pollicipedomorpha > Pollicipedidae > Pollicipes > Pollicipes pollicipes. The sequence goes on from NW_023596968.1 coordinate 249,003, forward strand.
GCAGGCGGCAGGCAGCGACATCTATTGGAGCCTTGGCGACCTACCCGGCGTATACGGACCGCGCCGCAGCAGGTGTGGCCGGCACATTGTTGTACAGGTGGAAAAACGGCACGTGTTTTCGGAAATATCTATCTAGTTCGTACTGGGCGAGGTTAGTCTCTTCTGCATCGTCGAGCGTGCGTAGCCGGCTGACCAGCTCGCTGACGTAGGGGTCGCTCTGGACGTTCTGCACATCGTCCGCCCATGAATTCCTGCACAGTGGAGATTAGCGTCAATCGGGCACTCCATGCGATCAACCGCATTACGAAAATGATTCGGAGCCGGATATAGATCAGTGCGCATCAAAACGTTATGGATCTAGGATGGCATTATGGGAAAAATTATGTACAAGATGTGCGGCGAGTAAACTGAAACATGCCTCCCCTTACATGCCCACCCACTGCGCTACACATACTGATACGGTACCACCAAATGGTGCTAGATGATGAGGCATGAATCGCCGAAACAAGAGAAGATTTCAGTATGCCGCATACATGTTTGGTTGGCATTTAACTCAACATTGTGGAAATCTACGAAAATTTGTCTTCCTGACATAGGACCTCCGTCGCGCTGTTCAATATCCCAATAAGGGTGCATAATTTTTTTAGGGAAGGTCAGTAATAGCTAGCCATCATTATTTAAGTTTTATGCCCCTAACCATCTAAGGTCCTATACAACGTTCGAGGTTAGGGGTGGGAGACATGGAACCCCATCCCTTCTTGGCTGCGCATACATTATTTTGCATGGTGCCCGTGGTATACCCTAGCCCAGTGAAAGAGGTTCATGCATTTTTTAATCACAATGAAGTTACATTTCTATTTGTGACACAGCCGGTCATATGCAAAGAATCTGCAAGCTTTCGTATGTCGTACTAGTGTCGTACCAGCCAGTACCTCATCAGCAGTTGCTAAATGTAGGCAATCATGAGACAAGCCATGCTAGAGTCGTAGGCCAGACAACAACCACTTGTCGTTTTCAGACAGCAGCAACACAGCATTGTAGTTATGACCTAATGCGCTATTGATAGTAAATAAACACGGCTGTTTACACTATCGACAAAAATATATTAAATCAAGACATTGTTGGACTTCACTACACCCAGTTGCAAAGCATGACAAACCATGAACAAGTGCATTAAACTGAGTCCCGTGGGGATCATACATTTGTCAGGACAGCTGTCTGCCTTCGAAACCAAAACCTGAAGCCCAAACTTTTCCAGCTGCTCCTCCTTCCTCACACACACACGGAGTTACCGACCTCTCGGCGTCCTCCCTGTGCATGCTGGCGTTGCTGAAGGACCAGCAGAAGACGAAACAGACGATGACAGCTAGCCAGACGCTGGCGCTGACAGCGGATACGTGACGAGTCATGAGCCTGAAACGAGGACAGGTCTGGGTCAGACAAGGGTCAGATGGCAAGGTCAAGTCAAGGTCAGGCCAGTTTCAGGTCAAGCCAAGGTCAGACTCAAGTCGGACCAGTGATATTGTGGGATAATGGTCAGATTGCAAAACATCTCATGTTGGACAGCCATAGTTTACGTGCAGTGCGCTGTGTTAGAAGCATATAGCGGAATAATGTTCCATAATTATGTTGTGGCTGTTAAAAGATGTATTTTTCAATAGTCAGAATCAGGTTTACGGCAACCACCTGAAGGGTAGATTGTCCTGTCATTGCATGAGGGTTAGCAAGGCCGCAGCCAATACCGTCCACCAGTGAAATCTACGCCGAAGCTGCACCAGCACCCCGCTGGTGGAAGCCGAGCTGGTAGATTGTACCTCAGTACACCATCCCGCCTCCCTCCCACCTCTGTGTGGGTCTGGTAAAGACCATCTGGTCACGCAGCAGTGGCTCGGGGCAAGATGACGGTGACCGTGGTGTGTTTACTGTTCGCAGGACAGGGCCTCGAGCATTCGATCCCAAACCATGAAAGCTTGACTACCAACCAGACCAAACCGAAAGGTCTCGGCCGCTTCCATGGTTATTAATGTGTGCGTGATAATTCCGGGGCGTACATTACCAGAAAGCTCTATGCTAAACATGGATTTTAGCTGTAAAGAAAGCTTCCAAAGGCTCCGAACCTCAGTTCTGTGGAAGTAAAATGAAACCTTGATCTGATGCATGGCGTTCCATTTAAAGACCCGTGCGGCTGAGAATATCAATGATAAATTTAAACCACGATCCAAGTTCCTTGCAAAATGCAGTATATCCTACTAAGGCATTTGACAAAGATGTTTGTAGCAGCACAGCTCATTCTCAATGAAATTTTTCCAGGCGTGATTTAACTACAGCTCACCACAACACATAAATCATCCATTGCAGAACAGTGGCAGCGTTAGTCAGCTCATAGCATAAGCAAAAATACGCTGCATAGCGTAGCATAGCATAGCATAGCATGAGTACAGTACAAGGAACGCCCTTTTAGGCCACTGTGTGTAAGGACCATGACTTACTGAGTCACCTGGGAGTGACAATGGCAGCTTGGTTGGAAGCTGTGCTAATGACGGCTTGGCTGCTATGGAGCTGCTCATTATGAGAAGTAATTAATATTTCACTGAACGGCTGCTTACAGTTGCTTCGTATGCACCATGAGATGACAAACGTCCACTTAGCCTCTTACATTACGACAAGCATGCCCGTTCACGTATACCTGTACACTTTTCGTTGTTAAGCACTAAAAATGAACTTGAACACGCGCTCGCGTGGCCGGCTTGATACCATTTGCTCGTGTGGGGATTGATTTGAACTCCCCTGACATTTCAGCAGCTAAGAGAGCGAGAGGCACCAACTTCACAGGATGTGTTGGCCTGTACTTAGACTCATTTAGGTCAAAGTTTGAGACTCCTAGGTCATGATCTTCGGGTCAAGAAAGGTCGAACAAGATCAATCTCCAGGCTGGTCTAATAAGTGCCCTCAGAACCTAGATACCTATTCTAAGCAAAAGATTGCAAGATTTTTTAATGCTAGTTACCTTGCTTGACTTTTCGAAGGCAATGGTGACAAAAATCGTACCGGGCTCCTTTGAGTTTCGCATCTGAATAAGCGACAAAAATTACGCTGGGTAGTATGTTCCGATAAAAAAAATGTTGGCCTGAGTCATTTTAGGTCGGTGAACTATTCTGATATTTGAGAAATGCATGGAAGATGTATAATGCGGCTCATAACATCAATACATCTGGAATGAGCATCAGACACTATCCCATGTAGCAAGTCCCAAAGTACTAGAACAGATTGACTTTGATCTTGGCTTCACCTTCAAAACTGACCTTAGGTCAATCAGATTTGCTCATTTACCTACTGTGTTGCCTAAGGAAGTATCTCAGAGATGCACGTTCTCGTCTAACACTCCTTTGTTGCATCAAATTGAATGACTCCCTAGAGAATGACTTCGCAGAATCCATGCCCTATTTTGACCTACTGTAGGTCAATGGCCTTACAAGGTGCATTTGAATTTTTAAAAACCAAACGATCCGCTATTCAATTGTTTACAGCTATGCAAAATGTGGCGCAGCTGCGCAGCGCCGTTGGGAAAGCATTCTGGAAAACCTTCGAGGGTCAATTTGACCCTCCACCAGAGCGCGTGTTAAGGCACTCTCATAACGGCACTAGACGTCCGTCTCCCAGGACAATTCATTTGAAATGTGCACACGTAAGAGCGTCTTTCGGATTGTTACACGTGTGTGTTCTGAACTCTGAGAGGTCAGCAGCGTGATACTCACTCGGTGCTTGTCCCGGGAGGAGATCGCCTCGTGGTCGACGCTGTGCTGCTCCACCGCCGACTGCAATGCTGGTGCCGCCTCTCCGGCATCTTATATTCAATTCCCCACGAGACAGCGGTGACCAATGGACCAATGGGGCGAGGTCGCACCGCCAGCCAATCAGAACAGCGCATGGCCCACGCGAAACCGGACCCGTTCAATTAGCCAGGTGATTTCAGAACGGTTGCTAATGAATTCAAAGGATTTAACCAGAGATTGCGCTGCCAAACCTTACCTTGTAGTTAGATATATAGAAAGAAGGGCTTTGCCCTGCTTCAGATACGTGTGCTATACTCGGCTATTGCAGGGACGTTCTCCTTATGCAGCAGTCGGTTGGTCGGTCGGTCAAGATCGGTCTGGTATGGGCCGTATGTGAGCAGACAACTCACCACTGGTACTTGAATTGCGGCAGCGGTTTGAGTTGAAGCGTAGTACCTGACGATCGAACGCAAAAGTGGAATTCCCTAAGTTGCTCAGTGCATTGGCAAGGAACATTATTCACATACGTAGGACGGTGGTGCTAGCTTTATTCCTTGGAGAAAATCCAGGAGAATGGAGATGTAGTCGGGTAACATTTTGGCAATATGCCTTTTTTTGAAACAATGGCCGAAGTGTATGAAGCGGCAACACACCTCAGTTATTGTCTGGATAAAGGCATTCTGCTGAAATATTAACCCAACGTTATCTCCATTCTCTTGGTTTTTCCCCGAGGAAAAAGGCTAATGCTACTGCCTTATCTATATAAAAGTAAAATCATTTCAGCTTTTAGGGGTCTGTCGCAGATGAAAATGGTCTCACCGGTTTTGTTATCTTCAGGCCGTGCTTAAAGCACAATCGCTAAACTTAATGGTAACTGCGATTCCATCAATCTCGGCTTATTTCTGTCCGCCACTGGATTATGGTACTCACAACAGCAGTATGCCAACAGTGTACGTTGCGTTTGGGCTGTGTCGGCGATATGCGGCAGTTTAGATCAACGCTCGACTGAACACCAATGCACCAAAGGCATTTTTCAAAAACAACAGTATCGTTCTGGTGGGGTCAAGAGTAAATGTAATGAAACGAATCGCGGATGAAAACAAAAATTGTATGACTAACAGCCAAACGTGTTGGGGGTATGGAGAATGCCACCGTAACGTGAACGTAAATGTAAACGCAAACGTAAACGTAGCGTAACGTGACGTAAACGTACACTGGCCAGATGGATCGCGCTTGGACAGATACATGTGGACATGTTTTCCACAGTCGGATTAACGCGCGCCTGGGTGGCCGGTTGCATGCTCTTCATTTTGGTGTTGGTCAATCTGATCCCCCCCCCTTCCCAGAGGTCTCAGAAAATAGGACCTAGAGACACTAAATTTACAGGGTGTGTTGGCCTGTACTTGAATGTATTTTTGTCACCCCTTGAGGTTCCTAGATCACGATCTTAGGGTTAAATAACGTCACACAAGATTATATTCCAGGCATATGTCGAAAGTGATCCAGACCTTCTCATGCAAACACCACTTGTTCTAATGAAAAGGTCACTGGTGCTCACGTAAGGTCAGTAACCTTGCATGAACTTTCCAAGGTCATAGTGACAAAAATGCTAAAGAACTGTTTTGATTTTTTGCATTTAATAAGCGCCGAGTAATGAAACAGGTTGTTTATGCCTGAATCTGACCTTTGGCCCTGACCCCAGGTCAGTGAAATTTGTTAATACAGTTGTTGTGCCGCCTAGGAACTATCATAGAGATGCATACCAAACAATCTGCTGGTCAATTGTCTACAGCTATGCAAAATTTAGCGGCTATGTCGCGCCGTTTGGAAATCCTTTCGGTGAGACCTTTCCGGGTCAAATTGACTTCGCTCCCGAGCAAATGTTAAAACGTCGCGCGCACCCCAGAGGCCATAGCCGCACGTATCTCGCGCACAGCGATGTTCCACTCAGTAAGGGTCTGAGGTGCTTATCCCTCTCATTTGAGATATTTTGGCGGCGGGCGCGTCAGGGGTTCGGCGTGATGTTGATTTTCGGCACGAACGGTCACCATACTGATTGGTGATGAGACCCCCGTTGTCCAGCAATACACCAATTTCAGTTCTTCAAAGTTGGCCAGCGTGGTATGCCCTCAGATGGGCTCAAACCACCAACCTTCCGGTTAACAGCCGAACGCGCTAACCAAAAGCACCACGGAGGCCAATGCTATGTCAAATTCGACTCAAAATCCGTTTGGCTGCTTGGTCCATTTTAAAACGTCGACCGGCCGGGAAGTAATGACGCTCAAGTGCTGGCCCAACACACAATGTCCTCAACACGCTGACTGCTGTACCGTCTTCCTGTTCACAGTCTCACGAATCGCCGTGCCTTATGCAGGGCCTTTTCCTGTTGTTCCCGTTGTTTGCATGTCCCAGGACCAGGGGCGTCACTTTGTATACTGATGCTGACTTGAGTCCACCCAATGAGCCCCCCCCCCCCGCAGTGAATATGGACAAAAAAGAATTATTGGACCAGGGAAATGCAAAACATTTTCGTGAAATGTTAGTACACTTGTTGCCTGAAGAAGTTGCGATTGGTTTTATGTTGATTTTGTACGGCATAGCATCCCGTAGATACCTTACATGTCTTGTATTCATCCCAACTCCTTTATACATTAGACCAGTCTACAAAAGTATGCATGTTTTTCACCAGATAATACCTTGGATCAAGACAAAAATATAGCTGCAATATGATACAGCTTTTATACATGTAGGGTGGTTGGTTTTAAGGCACAAGGTCTTTACAAGGTCGGAAAATGACTACCACGAACGTCAAAATTCAACAACATGGCAAGAACATCATCACCGTAGCGGGATTTCAGCAAAGGCAAGACTTGGTCCATGAAATATCCCGCACATAAGACGAGCCCTTTAGGATGCGGGGCACGTCACGAGTGCAGCTCTTCTGATCCATTCTTCTTCAGCTGTGAAACATTCCCTTTGACACTCGCCTGGAAGGCCGGCTGAAAACCCTGCGCTCGCGTGGGGGGTCAATTTAACCCCTGAGAACTGTGGGGTCAAATGAGGTCAAGCAATGTCAAACTCCAGATTGGTGTGTTAAGTGCCTCATATCTCTTTATGCAACCGCCGTGAAGCTAGGCACCTGCTCTAATCAAAAGTTAAATGAGGTCAGTGACCTTGTTTTTCCTTGATGTGGTCTAGGTAACAAGATATCTGCAAGATTGCTCAGTTATTGCAAGATAAATAAGCGTCAGGGATTACGCTAGGTGATACATCCCTAAAATCGAAGTGTTGAACTGGGATACATTTCGTTGACCCAAGTTCTAGTAGTAAGCTCAGAACGAAGTCAAGGCTAACCTGTTTTTTTCTCGAGAGCTTGATTTTGTGGGGTCGTTTCTGGTGCTTGCTTCGAATCTATTGATGACAGGGCCCGAAACAGACATGTACAACCACCCCGCTCGTGTGGGTGGTCAATTTGACCCCTGAGAGCTTCAAAAAACTAAGATAGCTAGAGGCGCTAAATTCACAGGGTAGATTGAACTATATGTAGTTGCACTTGTATTAAAATTTCAGGTTCCTAGACTATAACCTAGGGTCAAATGATATCAAGCAATGTCAAACCGCAGATTGGTGCATCAAGTGCACCATATCTCTTTATGCAACTGCCGTGAAGCTAGGCACCTGCTCTAATCAAAAGGTAAATGAGGTCAGTGACCTTGTTTTCCTTTGATATGATTCAGGTAACAAGATATCTGCAAGATTGCTCAGTTGTTGCAAGATAAATAAGCGTCAGGGATTACGCTAGGTGATATATCCCTAAAATCGAAGTGTTTAACTTGGTCTTTTAGGTCAGTGACTTACTCCGATCTTGAATAAGCCCGTAGATCATGTCTGTTTCGGGCCCTGTCATCAATAGATTCGAAGCAAGCACCAGAAACGACCCCACAAAATCAAGCTCTCGAGAAAAAAACAGGTTAGCCTTGACTTCGTTCTGAGCTTACTACTAGAACTTGGGTCAACGAAATTCGTTTTGTTTGTAATTTCACTTGGTTAATTACCTAAGAAACTACCTTAGGTATTTATGGCTTCGTCCAACACTCCGTCGTTGCATCATATTGAACGATTCCGTAGAAACGTCGTTCGCTGACAGCGATGGCGTGAGCCGCTGTAGGCTCGCAACCTTTCAAGGTGAATCTTATTTTTAATCTTAGACGATCCATTACTTAATTCTCTGCAGCTATGCGCATCATGTTAAGTGTCATGTTTTCGAATCAGTTACGTTGCGGCTCTATCTTTGTCGTGTCCAACACCTTCACATTTGTTTCCAGCTGAGAAGTGTATAGTTGCAATTATCATAAAACATGGTAAATGATCTCGGAAATTAGCGCAATGCTAGACATGAAACTCTTTGTGTAAAGCAACATGTCTTGCAAAAAATAATATATGTCTAAATTTGTTATGTCCACCACCTTAGCTGAGATTTAACCTGTTTGGTGCAGGACGGGGGAGCGGGCAGGAGCATGACCCATCATCCATTCATTGGGTCCGGTGGACGATGGGCCCCTCGGTACCCGCGATCAGTGGCCCGATGATATTGACCGAATGCCGAAAGTGCCAGTTTGCGGTCGCATTAACAAGCGCTCGGGTGGGAGTCAAATGAACCCCTCCCCGAAGCTTTTCAGAAATGGTTTCTAAAGGTGCGGCGTAGCCGCGCTAAATTTTGCATCGCTGTAGACAATTGAATAGCGGATTCTTGGGTATTAAAATCTAGCTACATCTTGTAAGGTCGCTGACGCACGACATGTAAAAGTCAGGCGATAAATTCAGCGAAGGGAATCGCTTAAACTAATGAAACAACGGGATGTTGGACGAAACATACATTTCTTCGATGCATTTTTAGGCAACGCAACAACGAGACAAATTTCATTGACCTAGGGTCAGGTATCAAGGTCAGACGAAGCTCAAAACCAACCTGCATTATTACTTTAGGTTTGCTGTGGACAGTAGGTAGAGCTAGTGTTACTTTCTAATTTATTGATCACATGAACCGCATCAAACGTATTCCACGGACTTCTTAGGGGTTAGAAAACGTCACTGACCAAGAATGACCGAGGTTAACTTTTTTGGAACAAACAGTCCAGCGTAGTTTTTGTCGCTTATTCAAATGTAAAACTCGAAGCAGTTTTGTACGATCTTTGTCACCGTGAACTTTGACAGGCTAAACAAGGTCAATGACCTTAATGAGTATGCAGTCTTTTGCTTAGGACAGGTGTCTAGGTTTTTGGGATGCTTCAGAGACCAACCTAGTTTCACATTGTTTGAACTTGTTTATACCGAAGGTCATGACCTAGGAACCTCAAACTCTGCACGAAGTGAGTTCACGCACAGGCTAGTACACCCTGTGAATTTGCTGTTTCTGGATTTCGTAGTTCCTTAAGCTTCACGGGGTCAAGTTGCCCCCCCCCCCCTCTTCCCCACCCACCCACCTGAGCGAAGGGTATCCAGCCTGCCGCCCGGACGCGTGTCAAGAGGCTGCGATTCGCAGCTTCCCGCCCTCTGATGTCAACCAGAGGGCCTCTCGTGCCCATTGGAACAGTGGGCATCTCTGTTGACAAGCCATACCAAACAGTCGGCTCCATTTCGGTATGGGTCCATTTTCCAAGCAGGGACTAGACCGGGGTCCGCAATTGCCACTGAATAACTCTTGCACTAATCGGGGTCCCTGAAACTATGACCGGCTCCTCTGACGATCAGGGGCCCAAAGGGTTTAAACGGGGATCACTTTTTGTCGTTAAAAATCTTGACTGCGGCATGTCTTTCACCTGCGCAGTTTTGAATCTGTTGCTCTGAATACACTGGCAGATAAAGCAAGGCGAAAAATAGATATTCCACCTTCGCGCCGAGTCCATGGTGCTATTAGTGCTAACCCGTACCAAATATCAATCTATCCATTGTACGGATGAAAACTAAAGTTCGGAACACGTTCCATGCGGAGGTATTGATTTCATAAAGCATTGAAAAACACTGCCTCCTGATTCATGGTCACTTTTGCTCTCCCTTTGACCGCCACTTGGTGTTAGCTGCTCGTCCAATGTCTCGTGACTGATGGAAACTGTAACGTCGAGCGTCAGTGCTGCTTCCTTAACGGCTGCAAGGAAACGTGCTCAGGGCGGTTTTATCTATTTTTCATTCACTGTCTCGAAAAAAATAACAATTTTGGGAGAACATGGGTGGACCACATCAATGACAATTGTGGGCCTGGTTTCCATCTGTGCGGAGTCCCCCATATATCTATGGAAATCATGACGAAAAATCCGGTTATGCTACTGACGTTATTGGCCTAGAAAATCCAAATGGGCCACTGTAGAATCCCCAGAGGTCACGGTCGCGGCTCCCAGCAGCGGCGACACCGGCCCCGCGGCTGATTGCGTCTGCTTCGTTGAAGGAGTTTGAGGCGTGGAGAAACAAGTTTGACGGCTACCGTCTACTCGTGGGCCTGGACGACCTATCCCAAGCGGAGCAGAGGGCTGCTTTGCTCGCGCTGCTGGATGACGACTGGGTCAGGGTTGTCAGATTCGGGCTGCCTCAGTCGACGGGCGCGGCGATCGACGAGATCGTCCTGGACATGCAGCAGCATCTACGTCGCCAGCGCAACATCATCATCGATCGTTGTGACTTCAACACGCGCGTGCAGCAGCAGGGCGAGACATTCGACGAGCTTCTCTGCGCGCTGGGGGAGACAGCGTCGTTCTGAGACTTCTGCACGCTCTGCATCGATGACCGGCTCCGAGACCGGCTGGTGGTCGGCGTTTGAGATGAGGACGCCAGGCGCCGGATGCTGGAGATGCCGGAGCTGACGCTGCAGTCGGCAGCCCACATCTGCCGTGCGTCTGAGAACGCCAGCAGCAGCACGTCAGCCATCTGGCAGCCGGTGACGTCATTGCTGGCCAAGCCATCCCGATACCAGCGAGATAAGCGATCGTCGTCAGCGGTGAAGTCTGGAGAGAAGTGCGCCCGCTGCGGCAGAGCGGCTCACCGGGATGAGCAGAGGTGTCCGGCGGTTGGGCGCCCATGCTTTCACTGCCAGGAGCAGGGACACTTCACGGCTGTTTGCCGGCGCCAGCATGCTGAACCACAGAGGCGCGGCAGGAGCAACAGTCGGCGCAGTCAGGACCGCCGAAGCGGTTCACGGGTTCAGTCACCCGTCCAGGTTGTGCAGCAGGTGACGGCAGCGCCGGCCCAGGGCGTCAGACGGGTTCCCGACGTCCGTGTACGAGGCGTCTCGGCGCGCTGTTTGCCACGGGTCGAGCTGCAGCTTTATCGACCGGGCGGAGGCGGAACGATCACGACCTACTGGACGCCCGACACCGGAGCTGAGACGTCGGCTGTGTCGCTGCGGTATGCCGAGAGGTTCGGCATCAGGCGGAGCAATCTGACGCCACCGACAACCAGGCTGCTCAGAGCGGACAGCAGGGACATGCAGTGCTTCGGCATCTGCAGCCTCACACTTCAGCTCGGGCGAGTTCAATACACCGTAGAGGCGGCGGTCGTGAAGATGCCGAATGCCGCTGCTCTCGTGGCACGACAGCGTCAAGCTCGGCATTCTTCCCGAGAACTACCCTCAGCAGAAAAAGGCGATGGCGATGACTGCAGCTGCTGGAGATGTTGTTGGAGATGCTGCTGGAATTGCTGCTGAAGAGGATGTCGACCGGGAGGAGGCCGATGACGACCATAGATCTTCAACACGAGATAGCCGATGTGTGAAGACAACGACGCAGAAGATGCCGCCGCGGTGGAGTCCCAAGACGGTGGGAGCGGCATCTCGCGGAGTACCGCCGCTCCACGACAGACAGGAGCACTTCAGCCAAATGAAGGCCGCCTTCCCGCGGGTGTTTGATGGTTCAGGTCCCCTGCGGGAGATGGCTGGCGGAACAATGAAGATCGAGCTCACGGAAGATGCCGTCCCGCTCGCGACCCACGCCCCTCGCGCCATCCCGTTCTGTTGGCGTGATGAGGTACGGGAGCAGCTTGACGACATGATACGGAAGGAAGTCATCGAGACAGTGGGTCATCCGACGCTCTAGTGCCATCCTCTGGTGCCAGTGCCCGAGACGTCAGAGAACGGAGCGGTGTCTGGATGTCGCCTGACTGTCGACTTCACCAGGCTGAACAAGTTCGTAAAGAGACCCGTGCATCCCGTGAAAGCATGCACGACGCGGTGGCATCCATCGGCACAGAGGCCAGATTCTTCACCAAGCTCGACGCAAAGGCCGACTATCGACAGATCCCCATCAGAGAGGAGGACAAGGACCTCACCACCTTCATAACGCCGTGGGGACGGCTCTGGTTCCGGAGGGCGGCCATGGGACTGGTCTCCTCTGGTGACGTCTGCAGCCAGAGAGGCGACCAAGCCCTGGGAGACGTGCCACGGACTTGCAAGGTCGTCGATGACGTCATCGCATGAGACTCCGTCTACAACGACCATCTTCGGCACGTCTGGAACATCCTCGCCGGCTGTGAAGACAACGGAATCACTCTCAACGCGAAGAAGTGTGTCTTCGCGGCAGAAAACAGTGGACTTCTGTGGCTTCACAGTCGGAACCAGTGGCTACACGCCGGACAGTAAGAAGACGGCGGCGGTCTCCAATTTCCCACAGCCGGAGTGTCTGACGGATCTCAGGTCCTTCCTCGGCCTGGTCCATCAGATGGGAGCGTTCTCTCCAGACGAAGCGCGCGCCGCAGAGCCGCTGCGTCAGCTCCTCCGTCCAAGGAACGCATGGCTGTGGACAGAAGAGCACACCAAGGCCCTCAACGAGGTCAAGACGGTGCTGGTATAGCCGCCGGTTCTGGGTTTCTTCGACCCGAATAGGAGGACGGTCCTTGAGACAGACGCAACACGCCTGAAGGGCCTCGGTTTTTGTCTCAGGCAGCAAGATAAAGCAGGAAACTGGCGCCTGATCCAGTGTGGATCACGCTTCATGACAGACACAGAAACGAGGTACGCCGTAATCGAAGTCGAGATGTTGGCCATCGTCTGGGCCATGAGGAAGTGTGCCATCTACCTGCAAGGGATACAGAAGTTTGAAGTCGCTACCGCTCACCGGCCACTCATCCCCATTCTGAACGGGGAGAGTCTACAGGATATTGTCAATCCTCGTCTCCAACGCCTGCGGGAGTGCCTGGCGCCCTACAACTTCGTGGCAGTATGGAGGCAGGGGAAGCTGCACGCCATTCCCGACGCCCTGTTGAGGCACCCGGTCGAGAAGCCCACTGGAGATGACGAGACCACCGGAAAGGAGATCTCCTGCCAGCTCTCCAGCATGGTGATCCATGCTGTGACCAGCACCGACGGAGATGGGCAGCTGCATCACCGTTCGAGGACACGGCGCTGTCGGCGGTGCAAGCGGCTTCAGAGCGCGATCCTGAGATCTTGGCCCTCAAAGAAGCCGTGCTGTCTGGCTTCCCTGACCACAAGTCCGAAGCAGACCCACAAGTTCGACCATACTGCAACATGCGGGATCGACTGGCGGTAGACGGTGACCTGGTCATCTGCGGACAGCGGATCGTCGTCCCCAGCAGCCTGCGACGGGACGTTCTGGAGAAGCTGCATGCCAGCCATCAGGGGAAGAAAGAACAAAAAGAACAGCGAGACAGGTGGTCTACTGGCCAGGTATCGACCACGACATCTCCAACGTAGTGAAGGCCTGTCAAGAGTGTCGGCTTCATCTCCCGAAGCAACAGAAGGAGCCGATCATCCAGATGTGTCTGCCAGCAAGAGTCTTTGAAGTCGTCTCGGTGGATTTCTTTGAATATGGTGGGCGTCCGTACCTGGTGTACGCCGACAGGCTGTCGGGATGGCCCTGGGTCTCTCACATGGGCCGGACGGCATCAGCACATCAGCTGACAACCAGTCTTCGGCAGGTATTCGCGTCGACTGGAGTGCCCAGTGTGCTCCTGAGCGACGAAAGACCCCAGTTCGCGGCCAAGAAGACCAGAGACTTCCTGGCCAAGTGGGGTGTCAAGCACCAGCTGTCCTCGCCGCATTACCCTCAGGCGAATGGGCACGCGGAAGCAACAGTGAAAGCCGTCAAGAGGCTCCTCAAGAAGGTGACTGCCAGCGGTGGCCTCGATACGGACGCATTCGCGGAGGGGCTGCTGGAACTTCGAAACTCTCCGAGAGCGGACGGACGATCGCCAGCTCAAGTGCTCCTCGGCCATCCGCTGAGGTCGATGATCCCAGCTCACCACAGCTCCTTCGCCAAGTGCTGGCAAGAGCGTGCTGATGTATGCGACCGGCGCGCAGCGGAACGACGTCGCAGAGAGGCTGACTACTACGACGCTTCAGCACGTTCACATCGCCCTCTACAGCTGGGTCAACACGTGCTGCTCCAAGACCCCCGCATCGGCCTCTGGGACAGCACCGGTGTCATCAGCGGAGTCAGCCAGCAGCGCCGCAGCTTCCTGATCCGCGCACCATCTGGACGCGTATACTGACGGAACAGGCGCTTCCTGCGTCCGTCACGTTCACTGATCTCGGGGGGCATCAAATCGCCAGCGGCTACACCAGCGTGTGAACCAACGAGTTCCGTCGCTGTGGCAGTGGCGCACCCGACGTCTGATGCGCCAGCGTCCCTGGATGTGGAGCGGGCGCCGCATGAAGCTGCAACAGAGCAGCCTGGAGCGCCGCAGACGTCACCTGAAACAACTCGGACGTCATCTGAGACGGCCCTATCACTGCCTGAGACTACAGCATCATCGCATGGAGCGGAGCAGACGTCACCTGTAGCTGTGCAGGCGTCATCAGGACCTGCAGCGAACAGCGAGGCTCGCTCACACTCGGCACGCCCATCACCGCAGACCGCAACCGCACCGTTGCGCCGAGGAGAGCGCAACAGGCGGAGGCCAGAGAGGCTGCAAGTGCGGTGGGGTACATGTACTTACCAAGAGTGATCGTCGCACTGAAGGTGATGTTATGGGATGCATTTTGCGGCCCCGGGGAGGGGAGATGTGATGCAATTGTGCGTGTCGTTTTCTTTTGCGAAGTGCGTTGTTTTGTTTTGCGTTTTTTGGCAACAATGCACCCTGTGATCCCAGAGGGGAGGTGTAATGTTCTGAAGGGCCACGTGGCGGCGCTAGTGCTGCCCCCGCCTGATTTGAAGAGATACAGTTCTAAGCCCGGATCCGCCGTGTCTGGACGCTCCGCCGAGCCGTGTACCGACAGAGCACGGACTGAGAACATAACAGCAAGCAAGCTGGCTCTCGACCAAGCCAGATCAATATCGTTATTTTTTAAACGTGCATGGTTTCTTTGGTCCTCAGCCATGCCTCCCGCTACAGCGCTAGCATGTTCGCAACACATGGCCCGCGCGTGATGTACACAGTTGGCATGGTGCTAGGCTGTACGTTAAAAGCCATGGGGGATGAAGAGAACTGGGGTCACAGAACGAGGTATAGGATTAGACTTCTTAGCACGGACTTAACATTTTAATTCCATTGAGATTATTGTCATCCGCGTCAGATCCCATATAACTGAATGTTGCCACTTTTGGGTTTGGTCGTTGACCGTAACACGGGGACTCAACCTCCTCTCGCAATTCAAATAGTACTAATTTGTCATCCTCTCACATATAACCCTGCCAGGCCGACCTTTGCAGCATTGCTGCTGCATTAAGAGGAGACCCCTGCAAGAGGCGATTGCAATAAGCGTATCAAAAGCAGGGCTAAGTCGCTTTGTTCCACGCATCTACCTAAAGGCCAACGTTTTGGTAGACCTCTGGTAAAACTTTTCGTTTGAGCCTAGAGGGTGTTCTACAATTACATGGGGTTTTGAACTGGACCAGGCATATTAAAGGCCTTTTGGTGCTGTTCACGATCATATTTTGTTTAAGGCCTAAGCCCCTCTAGTTTCCGACCTACACGCCCGCCAAAATCGGGAAGGCATGTCGGGTGTAGCATTTCAAAAACACCCAGGCAATCATAACGTCATGATAACGTTGTTTAAATCCTACCATTCCATACACCATGTGACAATTATGGCCGAGAAAAACATTGTCATTGTCACTGTTTTGAAAAAAGAAATCCCAATAATTGTCGAGGCGCTCATATCCCACGTTCGTGAGCGCGATTTCCGGACATAACGGCCGTCAATTGGCTCTTAATCAATGTTGTGCAAGGCAGGATGACGTATCCAAGCCATGGCACTTTAAGGAGCATGTTCACTAACAGAAAATTGTGCTGTCTAGAGCAGTCTTTTCCACATAAAAGGTATTCCAACAGTTATGAGATAGTTTGTTTCACTACATATGATGCTTACTTCAACATTTTAAAATGTGAAGCATTTCCTTTAATTTCATCGACAGATTTTTGGAAACCACCCGGCTAGTGAACGGGTCCGGTTTCGCGTGGGCCGAGGGCTTTTCTGATTGGCTGAGGGCGCGGCCTCGCCCCATTGGTCAATTGGTCGCCGCTGTCTCGTGGGGAATTGAATATAAGGTGCCGGAGAGGCGGCACCAGCATCGCAGTCGGCGGTGGAGCAGCACAGCGGCGACCACGAGGCGATCTCCTCCCGGGACAAGCACCGAGTGAGTCTCACGTTGCTGACCATCAGCGCTGTTATGGGGGCGTTTCAAGGTAAATTTCAAGTACTTAACAGTGGAGGGTGCGTGCATATAAGTGAGCGGACATGCTTGTTATAACATATAAGGCTAAGGGGGCATTTTCCATCTTGTAACGTGTACAATGCTAGTTGTCAGTAACCTCTTGGTGAATTATTGATAACTTTCATTATTGGGCAACTCAATAGCGATCAAGCTTTCACTGCCACTTTCAGATGACAGTAATTTTCGTGAGAAAAAGTGACATCAAAGTCGTCCATTGTATTTTTCTGGGTACCGTCCATGTTTTTAGCGGACTCTAACGTTGCTGCTGTTGTCCAAATGATCACTTATGTGTCGTGGTAAACTGTAGTTAAATCTCGCTCGGGGAAATTTCGCTGAGAATACATTGTTCTGTTACATGTCACATTATTACGTAGCTGAATTTGACATAGTGCAGTTCACAAATAGCTTAAACTGCAATTTAAGCTTTCTAACGATGTGCTGGGCACCATGAGTCTTTAACTGGAATGTCATGCACTAGCAGCAGCTTTCAGTTTATTTTCACAAGACTGAGGTTTGGAGCCTTTAGTAGCGATTTTGCACAGATAAAACGTATGCATAAAAAAACGTTTCTGAACACTGTTCAGACAGTGGAAAGCTAAGAACGAATCAGTCAACCAACCTATGGCCAGATATCAACCTGGAAGCAATCGAGACTTTTTGGTCTGGTCTGGTTGGTTGCCTAGCTTCCACGGTTTGCGATCGAGCCTTTCATCCGGAGGCCATGATCGAGTGCCTGTCCTGCAAACAGTAGACAAACCAAGGTCACCTCCGACCTGTCCCGAGCCAATGCTGTGAGTGACTGCTGCTGAGTGACCAGACGGTCTTAACCAGGCCCACACAGAGCTCCGTTCAGTGCAGCCCGGCTCAGTGACCACCAGCCTGCCCCAGACTGACGACGGTTGCCCACGTGCCGGTCACTGAACGCTCACATCCGGCCGGGGACGGCCTGATGTACTGCGGTACAGCCTACTAGTCCAGCTTCCACCGGCTGGTTGCTGGTGCAGCTTCGGTGCAGACTTGGCCGGTGCAGTGTTGGCTAAGGCTTCACTAACCCTCATACAATGGTATACAAATCATAGAATGATGTACAAATCATACAAAAAATACAAAAAAGCATACAAAAGGACAATCTTACTTCAACGTGGTGGCCTGAAAGCTGATTCGTTCTATCAAAATACACATATCCAGTCACAACATAACCCTGGAAATTATTCTGCTGTATGCTACGGACGCAGCGCACGGCACGCAAAATATAGCTGTCCAACATGACATGTTTCGCCATCGGACACTCACTCAACCATATCATGGCCCGACTTTGGCCTGACCTTGGCTTGGTCTGACACTGGCCCGACCTTTGCCTAACCCTGAGCCATGATCCTTGTCTCACCCAGACCAGCCCTCGTTTCAGGCTCATGACTCGTCACGCATCCGCTATCAGCGCCTGCACCTGGCTAGCTGCCATCGTCTGCTTCGTCTTTTGCCGGTCCTTCAGCAACGCGAGCACGCACATGGAGGACGCTGAGAGGTAAGCATCTCCGTGCGTGTGTGATGAATGAGAAGAAGCTGGGAGTGCTTGGAGTTTATGATTTATTTTGGAAGGAAAAGAGCTGTTCTGATATCGGTATGATCCTCTCAGGGCTCAGTTCAATGTATTTGTTCAGGGTGGTACAGCTTTACAAATGATATGTTTAAGTCCAACAGCATATCCGTGGAATTAAAGACAACTTCATCCACGGAGCAAATGGTTGTGTTCTTGCCAGTAATAGCTCGTTGGTTCAAAACCACAGTGTTGTGTTGCTGCTCATCCAAACACAACTAAAAGTCGGTGTCTGGTCCTACAGCTCTCACTTGGCCTGTCTCATGATGGCCTACATTTAAGAGCTGCGGGTAACGCATTCACTGATACGCAACATCATTGTCGCAATAGAAAACTTGCACTGTCCTCGCATACGATCAGTTTTGCCGCAAGTAGAAAATTTAGCTTCATGCTAAATTAAACACACATGAACCACCCTCACTGGGTTGGGGGATAGCAAAGGCGCGATGAAAAATAATGCGGACGAAATGCACAGCTAAAAGGAGACGGGGTTCCATGCTTCCCACCGGCAAGCTCAAACATTGTATATCATATTAGATGGTCGGTGGCAGACAGTCTATGGTATTCGTATTTAGTCCTGACTGTACTCCCTCTACAAAAAACCTTCCCTCAGCTGATCGGGATTGAGCGGTGTGAGAAAGGTTCCATATTACGAATGGAGCTTTTTGTGGAGTTCTGCAATGCAGAATTAAATATTAATCGAAGATGTATGTGCAATGATCAAACATGTCAATGAGTTGGTGATTTATGTCTCGTTATCCAGCATCATGGCATGGCAACATCTCATCATGTGTGGCGCCGTGGTTGTCATAGGACGGGCATGCTTCAGTTTACTCGTTTAACGTATTTTCCGTAATTTATATAAAGTGCTCCACGGAGTACAAACAGGACAGTTAGAGTCATCCCAGGCTTTCCATAATAGACATAATTTGTTTTGTTTTACCATGAGAAGCAGAAAAAGTTTCCAAATATTTGAACTATTAGCGTAAAGCCATCCAAAATAGATGATGATGCGCCTGGACGAATATCAGGTTGCAAATCGCCAAATTATCATCATTTGATGATTGTGCAGAGTGCTCGTTTGACGCTGATTTTCACTGTACAGAAAATCATGGGCGGACGACGTGGAGAACATGCAGAACGACCTCTACGTCAGCAAGCTGGTTAATCGGCTGCGCGCGCTCAACGACGCCGAGGAGATCGGCCTGGCCCAGTAAGAACTAAACAGATTCTTCCGAAAGCACGTGCCGTTCTTCCGCCTGCACAGGGCGCCGGTCATGCCTACAGCGAAAAGGTCACCAGGGCTCCAATAGATGTCGCTGCCTGCCGCCTGGCTGTTCGAGCATCGCGGTCTGGCCAAGAAAAGATACCGCTACGGAAAGCGTTGACATTTAGTCCACCTGGACTTCCAAACCTACCCGGCGAAATACGAAATGCGGTCATTTAATTACTCGTTTTCTGTGAACCACTTATCTCTGTTATAATTGGACATGATAAATGGTGTCGCAGGTGACCAATGCTCTACGCTTTATACCCTTTTTATGACCATTGGAATTGGCCAATGGAATTGGCCTAAAAAGGTGACAGATTAGGCAGCATGTTAGAGTCTCAAAAACATACCTATTTTTTACCATCGTCACGTGTCCTGTCGCGTTGGGCACCACAAATATGTGAACTTTACACGTTACTTATGTGTTAACCTTGCAAGTAAGAAGTCACACTTTTTTCTGCGGCCAAATCCAGAGAAATCCAAAATACACCTATGGTCTCGAAATGTGCTAAACAACCAACGCACGCCCCATATATAGCGTATCGAGGGGGCAGCCTTGAAATTCTGGCCTGCGTCCTTCCCCACAGCAAGCGCGGGCTGGACTTCGGCCTGGGCCGCGGCTTCTCGGCCGCGCAGGCAGCCAAGCACAAGATGGGTCTGGCGGCTGCGGCCTTCCCTGGCGGACCCGGCCGCCGGCGACGCTCCGTCGAATGAACGCTCCATCTGCAAACCTCGACCACCATCTGATGTGCCCTCCTGTGCCCGGGCGGTTCCGTGTGGAGCTGTCGGTGCCAGCTGGGGCGTCCCCCAGCCATCCTCGGCGGACCGGATCCGGTGGTCATGTGGGATCAGCTGACCCCGGCAGGCCGGGCCGATGTAGGCCCGTAAGCCGACCAAAGAACGCTGTAGAGTTAGCTGGAGGGGCCGAAGATGGTCTAAACCGTGGTGGGACCGCCTTAGCCTCAGCTGATCCCGATGATTCTCAAGGGCTCCTGGTCTGTCGCTTCTCCGCCACCGGCTGAAAGTGCACTTGTTGTTCACGCACGCACGGGGAAGGCCTTATCGTTTTTACTATGCTGGAACCACATACTGGTAGCTGTTGGACAGGGTTGTAGGGTGTGCACCGTTCACTTTGCTGCGCTCCACATAATCTCAATACAAGCCGTCATCCGGCACCCATGTTTTACCTGATGGGGCATCTCTCGCAGCCAATTGGAGTTTGAGCGATGGTCTTAACGTCCACGTGATCCTTGCGTCGGTCAAATCAATAGCGACACATGTTGAGGCCAGTTTTCCCACGTACCACCCTGCCAATGGACAGTACCATTAAAGCATCTAAGTGTGCGAGAAAATATTACCGTGTTTAAGTTAAATAGGTAGTGTATCTTGCCGATTATTGCAGAAATATACGTTACTGACACTGTCTTTTGATGAACGGCCATCATCATCAACCTCGGAGGAAGCGGCAGAACTCGTATACTGATAACCACAGATGACCGTCAGCTCTGAAGCACGCGTGCGGCGCACAGGCACGAGGTCATCTGACCTTTGGCAGGACTAGAGTGACATGATCCTGCCGGCCGAAACCAGCCTATAGGAAAACGGCACACTTTATTTCCCTCTGAACGCGCTGCCTCTGCGCTGCTGAGTAATTCTCAACACGCTGATGCATTAAAGTTTGCGCATATAGACAAACGCGTCCACACAAGCAGACCCCTGGAACAGTTGCTGCGGATGATAGCAGGACCCATTAACACCCCAGCAAAACTGAACAATACACGCGACACGCCCATCCATGCTACGTTCTGGTGACATCCAGAGCAGTGGAGCAGATATAGGGCCAATCCTGAAAAATCGCGCAACAGCGGAGATAATATTTTGTTTTGGTTGTGTTCAATTTTAACTCTGTAATCACACATTCATTCTTGTTCTGCCTGTCAAGGTATGTTCAGTGTTATTTCATTCAATTGCATGATTTCCTAATGAACCTATTAGTCAGTTGGCATGCTAACAGCTAACATCGTTTTTGCTACAACCTATTTTGTTCAGCTTCATGCATGATCAGCTAAAACATTCCCATTTCAGTGTGGAACTTGGAAATTTTTGTGAATTCTAACTCCAGGTGGATGTATTCAAGCAGTGGCATGCGTCTCAGACAACAACTATGTACCAGCGGTGTAGTTTTCCATTTA
This sequence comes from Pollicipes pollicipes, assembly GCF_011947565.3. Lineage (NCBI taxonomy): Eukaryota > Metazoa > Arthropoda > Thecostraca > Pollicipedomorpha > Pollicipedidae > Pollicipes > Pollicipes pollicipes. Next base: position 270,491 of record NW_023596968.1, read on the forward strand.
GTTGGCAAGGGATGGCTCCATCCTTTGACTTTAAGACGAATTTGGGTAAAATCCGTGCAGACACCATTTGTTGCCGTGTTTTGCGGATGGGCTACGCATTTTGCACTGTTCAAAACTGCCAATTAATTTGCGGGACACCACTCCTAATATGTACAAACTAGCATCAAATAACGCAGCCCATGCAAGGATTATTTGCAGAGGGACGCTAGCGGACGCAGTTTCCCGGCTCAGCGATTGGAAATTCGTTGCGGGCTGGGCTCTGTATGGATTAGGTACACATTAAATAGCTCTGCGCTGCTCGACCGGGTTAAATGTGTGGATATGATTCGAATCTGGGCGCAGGAACATCAATGCATCGCGATCATTTTTACGCGCGAGATCTGTTCTGCTTCCATGGCGAAGTGGATGTGAGCTGGACATGCGATGTGTTGGTGCCGTTTATAATCCCTGGGGCGCGCGCAGGCGAGTTAACCAAGCTGTGGAAAACACGTCTACTAGCACTTCTCTAAATGCGATCTACTTGACCCGTTTGGTCTTGTTTGGGATTTGACAGAATGCCGAAGGAAGATCTGCTGGCAAATGCTCAAGGCGGGGCCAACATGACCCGTGCGACCATGCCGGAGTAGTGGATGGACGCGAAACCCTTCGAGCCCTCTCTGGGAAGGTCATCGGCCCATTCCATGGTAAATTGACAGGTGCGGGGCAGAAAAAAACACCCCATGTTTTTTAGATGGCTGAAAGTATCAGAATAGGATTGCCTTATATCCCGAGTTCAGCTCTACCATTTTAGAAGGATTAGAGTAAGAGCTGAGGTGCTGTAGCCTCGTACATTCTGGCATTCACAATGCGATGTTTTGAAACGCAGAAATTTACAGGGACTTCTGACTCTTACGTGACTTTTTGACTGAGTTTCCTCTCTTTCTTGACTTCTCTAACAAGATCACGTTCAAGAAGATACGCTTTTCTTCCGAAAGTTGCAATTTTCGTTACAAACTTGGCATATAGGACCCATTTCATATGGATTTGACTGCTGATCCAAATAACGAGCTCGAATGCCGTAGGAATTCGCTAAAAAAAACATAAGTTTATGCAATTCATTAACGTCAAATATATAACACCAATACACGCACCATATTATCTTCAATATATATATATATATATATATATATATATATATATATATATATATATTGAAATTTGTTAATCATCACACACGGCTGCATCCATTGGCACGTGATCTGCACACGCAGCGAATCACATATAATCATAAGTCGTTTGCCACATACAACGCAACGACTTAACACAGCAATGATATCACCCGCTCGCCTGTAAGCCAACTTATGTCATATATTGACCCTTCCACCCACATATTTGGCCTCGGCGCGCTCACAGTCACATATTGATTACCGCCCCGCTGCTACCACGCGCCCCGCGTCAGTGGACGTATGGTGAGCCCTCGGAATTGTCGGCGTCACTGGTGAGAACTTTGAGACGCCCTGAGTGCCTCCACCGTAATAACTTTGAAAAGCTCTCCGTATGGTGGTTCGCTACACATAGACAAGCTTGGTTTTGCTGCCCATTTTTAAAAGGAAATTTGAACACGTCCTCCACCTCAGTATTTACCCATCCTTGATAAGCCTGAGGCCCTATTGTGCTGCGGCAAGCCTAGCCATGCCTGCGATGCCGTCACAGACCCCTTTACCATGTAACGTGACAAAAAATACCCCTTTCAGGGCAACCTCATGGTAGCACGAGTTGATGAAGCTGTGCCGATTTCTCTACTGTGCGGCACTGCCGTCTTTGAAATACACATTTATTAGATTGGGCACTCAGGTACGAAGGTATAGGAAAAGTAATGTCAAAAACTCATGAACTATGGCGGTGTTAAGCTATGTACCACCAGAGATGAGACAGTAGCTCTGATGGCACAGCACATCTTACTTCCGCCAGTATGCTACGAATGGGTTCACAGCGCACTGAGGGGAGTGCCAGTGGAAGCCTTGGGCCGCGTCGTGCACTACGAATGGACAGCATTCAGAGATGTCACCCTGGGCAACCACTTGGTCCACTTGGTCCCTTGGTCCTTGCCCTTGCGTGGGCAAAGTACTGACCTTGACTATCAGCTAAAAGTGATATGTGGTCAATTTTGTGATTCGGGTGGCTAAAAGATATCATGCTGTCTTCCTTTCTTCCGATGACTGGCACTAATACACAGCGATCCGTGCTTACTCACAGTTTCTACCGAATTTCACCATACATATCACGGGATCTACCATGCTCTTCGCTCTCCTCTGACTTGTCCGAAGGGATATGACTTAAAAGTTAATTACGCTTTCCTCACCAGGGCAAGGCCCTCTCTCTCTCTCTCTCTCTCTCTCTCTCTCTCTCTCTCTCTCTCTCTCTCTCTCTCTCTCTCTCTCTCTCACACACACACACACACACACCCACACCACACGCACACACACACACACACACACCACACACACCACACACACACACACACACACACACACACACACACGCACCACACACACACACACACACACACACACACACCACGCAACGCCGCACGCACACACACACACACAACACACACACACACAACACACACCACACACACACACACACACACACACACACACACACACACACACACACAC
>NW_023596968.1:274150-291553 GCF_011947565.3 Pollicipes pollicipes
AGGACACTGTTGGGAGGTGTGCTCCGAGAAAGGTGACAAGCCACACACGCTTGGCACGTACTATCAACGTAACACGATTGGTGCAAAGCATTGGACGTACCATTTGTGTCATCTGGGAGGTGTGGGGCAACGATATAAATTTTGAGGAACCAGAGATGGTGGAGCAATGAAACACAACAGTGGGATTGAAAATGGCTAAATTCTAATAAAACCCTGTATTTTATGGCATGCTACCGCACATATTCTGCACCTTAATGTAGCGTGAATGATACGTTTTCGTGTCCCCCCCCCCCCCAAAAAAACACATATGCTTATGACATTCCTCAGACATCTCCTGATCATAACTGAGTCTGCTACTGACATTTCAATATCGGTCAGTTGTCATGAACGAGAAACCCTGTATTAAAGACAGAATATTTTTTACCTCGGTCTCACTTTCATCCCCAGCGTTATGTCAATGGAATTTACCGAGAAATGACCTTCGCTGACAGTCACGGCCTGATTTTGACTTGCTATAGGCCAGTGACCTTTCAAAGTACATCTCATTTTATGTCATAGCGCCCGCTATCAAATTTATTTCAGCTATGCAACGTTTGGTGCGTCTACGCAGCGCCGTCCGGAAATTATTACGAAAAGCCTTCGGGGCGGGTTGTCAAAACGAACTTTCAGCCCACCCGAGGGCGTTTAATCTTGATGCGCGCTGGCTTAAAATTAATAAAAGAAATTTAAACTCGCTAAAATTGTTTGTTAAAAGCCGTCTAAAATGCCAGGTGCAGGATGCACGAGGTTGTCTACTTGAAATCACATGCAGGTGTAAGTGATGCGTGATGAGTGATGCCGGTTTACTTGAAATCTTATGCAGGTTGTAGTGATGTGTGATGTGTGATGCCGGTTTACTTGAAAACACTTGCAGGTATAAGTGATGGGTGATGTGTGATGCCGGTTTAGTTGAAATCGCTTCCAGGTATGAGTGGTGCATAATGCGTGATGTCTATTTAAAGTCGGTTAGACGGCGACGCATTTTCACGCCTTTGTAATCCTTAGGTATATGTATGTGTATATATATATATATATATATATATATATATATATATATATATTGTATCGTTATAATGGCTGGCAATCGCCCCTTGTTAAACCGCCTCAATGTTGGTGACCCGCAAAAACTGTAACACGCTGTTGAAAAAGCAGCAACTGAGAAACCAAGTGAGATCGGCGACCCATTTTCTATTTGCGCTCGTAATCGTTTTGACGGAGGCATATAGCCGAAATATTTGTGCATCCGTCCCTCTTTTTCCTGATTATCAGGCGAAGAATAAGGATAACAGCATTGTCTTATGTATGTGTAATGTTTCTCGCAAATGCACTTCACTTACGCAATAAATGCTACTATTTTGAGCTCAATATCCTGTTGGTAATGCAGTTGCGCTACCCAATGCTACTGATGTTAATGGCAGGTCCTGACAGTTCACCAAAACACGTTTTTGAAATATATTCCAGATATGTGACACTTCCTTTACAGAGACAAGCGTGACCTGGGAATCATATCCGACAGCCCCTCTCGCATGGCAGGCGCATTTCCACTTCGCCACGGAACCAGCTCGCAATTTGTACTTAATAATGATTGCGTTGCGGTAATGTCTGCTCCCAGATAATGCATATGGGCTGCGTTCGTTCATATTAGTTCGATTACATCAGCGATCATGTTTTGCAAAATAATTGGCAAGGATGAACAGTGTAAAATGGCTAAGCCTAATCCCAAAATATGGCATCAACGGGTCTGGCCAGTATTTTTGTTAAAGTCAGGAATACTTGTCAAAAACATTATCGAATGGAAAACTACATGCCTGGTACATTGCTCTCTTCCATGACGCGCACAACGGCCAGAACACATCCACTGATATTAAAATCCAAGATCCATCTAGACTTAGTTTTTTAACAGGCCGTCTACCCCTTTCCTCTCACGCAACACCTGGAATTCCGCAACATAATTTTAGTTTTTCGGCTAATCATGCACGGAGCTGAAAAGGTAATCTTTCGCGAAAGAGATGACAGCGGTGATAAATAAAGGCATTAGGAAATAAGGGCATTGAATATAACGCATGGTGGGTGTAAACAGTGGGAAAATAATTATAGGTGGATGTAAAGTGAACGTTTAACACTAGAAAGAAGAAAACAACATTATATTTGCCGTTCTGCGATTTCTACAAGATCGCAGAATACGACCAATGAGACCTCCATCTACTCCTCTTTGCTGGATGCCACCAGTAAGTGGCATGGGATATGCATGTCGCGTGTGTTGTTCAATGCTGCTAGTGTGTGCTGGCGAGTCACAGTCACAGGAAGAGTCTGCTGGTGGACGTGCTCGTCTATACACGCATCTTTACTGCGTAACCGTCTTGGGAATTGTGGAATAACGCACTTGGCAGCGTATTCAAAGGCCAATGAACTGTGCCGTTCCCGTGTGCGGGCTGATCTCAGCCGGGCAGGATCATGTGACCCTCAGATCCACTGAAGATCAGATGGCCTAAAGTTGAGGAGCTTGTAACACCGAAGCACGGATATCGTAACGATGCAGCATGTTATCACCGCCCTAAGAGACATCTGAAGTGTTGTTGGGCGCTGAAGAGTGCTCCGTCGCTATGACGTGCCATTCCGCCGCACGCTTGCTTAGAGCTGACGGTCGTCCGTAGCTTACCATCATGCAAGCTCTGCTCTTTTTGGTCGCAATTGATGATAATGGTCATTCATTAAAAGACAGTGCCCACAAGGTGATATTTGTATTTGCAATAAACTGGCAAAATGCTCTGCATATTTGATTTAAACATCGAACAAATTTGTCTCACGGTGGCGCTTGAATGGTGCTGTCCATTGGCACATTGGTGTCGCTACTGATTTTACGGACGTTAGGACCATGTAAACGTTTCAAGCCATATCTCCTTATTGAAGGATGACTGCCAGAGATGTCTGATCACGTAAAACACGGGTTTCAAATCACGGCTCCATCTTGACGCTAGGTCAAGCGCAGCAAAGTGAACGGTACACATCACACATTTCTAAACCACAACTCTTAGCATGTGGTTTCGGCATGGTGAAAACGATAAGGCCGTCCCCGTCCGTGAGTCCGTCCGTCCTCGTCCGAACCACCAAAGTTTTGGGCCGGCGGAGACGTGACTGACCAGCAGCAGCCATGAGGATCAGTGGGATCAGCTGATCCTGCGGGATGAGCTGAGCTCAGGCGGCTCCACCACGGATCACACCATCTCCAGCCTCTTCAGCAAGCTCCCGGCATTTTCCTAGTTGGCTCACGGACCCGAGGCGGCCTGGCCCCGCCGGAAGTCAGCTGATCCCCCGTGACTGCCATATCCGGACCGCCGAGGCTGATTGGGGACGATTCCAGTTGGCACCGTCAGCTCTACACGGAACCGCCGGCGCAGGAGTGAGGGCACGGTCGAGGTGAGAGGTCGTGGTTTACAGATGGAGCGTCTACTCGACGGAGCGTCGCCGGCGGCCGGGTTCCGCCCGGGAAGGCTGCTGCCGTCCAGGCCCATCTTATGCTTGGCGCCTGCGTGGCCGAGAAGCCGCGGCCCAGGCCGAAGTCCAGCCCGCGTTTGCTGTGGAGGAAGACGCCGGTCAATAGTTGAAGCTGTGATCTTGCTGCCGCTATGAATGGGTACGCGTTGGATGCTCAGCACATTTCGGAGGTTACTCGTGGTGTTTTGATTTCTCTGCATTGGGCCGTGGGAATATTTTCAGGAACTTGCTTACTTATACGTTTTCCACTCAAGCAACGCATGGTAGTTTACGTATGTTGTTTCCCGATGAGATAGGACACGTGACGATAGTTTTAAAACATGTATGCCTTTCGGGTCATAGCATGTTGCCTAAATTGCCACCTATTTTAAGCATAGATTAAAACCCAATGGTAATCAAAGGAATGTAGCGTATGGAACATCGGTCACCTACAACGGCATTCATCACCCAATAAAACAGCGATAAGCAACTCACATAAAAACAGTTAAATAACGCACTCGATCTGAACCATTCCGCCTGGTAGGTCCGTAAAACCGAGGTAAAATGCTATTGCTCTACTGCGGGGTCCTCCGTTGGCCAGGTCACGGTGCTCGAATAGGCAGGCAGCAGGCAGCGATATCTATTGGAGCCTTGGCGACCTACACGGCATATATGGACCCTGCCGCGGTAGGCAGGGCCGGCACCTTGTTGTACAGGTGGAAAAGTGGCACGTGTTTTCGGAAATATATATCTACTTCGTACTGGGCCAGATTGATCTTCTCTGCGTCGTCGAGCGTGCGCAGCCGGCTGACCAGCTCGCTGACGTAGGGGTCGATCTGAATGTCCTCCGCATCGTCCGCCCATGAATTCCTGCACAGTGGAGATTAGCGTCAAACGGGCCCTGCATGCGATCAACCGCATTACGAAAATTATTCGCAGCCGGATATAGATCAGTGTGCATCAAAACGTTGTGCATCTAGGATGGCATTCTGGGAACAATGACATACAGGATGTGCGACGAGTAAACTGAAACATGCCTGCCCCATGATACCCACTGCGCCACACATGATGGGACGGTACCACTACATGATGCTAGATGATGAGGCATGAATCGCCGAAACAAGAAAGATTTCACTATACCTCATGCATGTTTGGTTGACATTTAATTGAACATTGTGGAAATCTACGTAAATTTGTCTTCGTGACATAGGACCTCCTTCGCGCTGTTCAATATCCCAATTAGGGTGCATAATTTGTTAGGAGAAGTCAGTCAAGCTAGCTATCATTATTTAAGTTTTCTACACCTAACCATCTAAGGTCCTATACAACGTTCGAGGATAGGGGTGGGAAACATGGAACCCCATCCCTTCTTGGCTGCGCATACATTATTTTGCATGGTGCCCTTGGTGTACCCCAGCCCAGTGAAAGAGGTTCATGTATTTTTTAATCACAGTGAATTTACATTTTCTATTTGTGACACAACCGCTCATATGCAAAGAATCTGCAAGTTGTCCTATGTCGTACGAGTGTTACGTACCAGCGAGAACATTACCAGCAGTTGCTAAATGTAGAAAACCATGGGACAGACCATGCTAGAGTCGTAGGACCAGACAACAACCACTTGTTTTTAGAGCAGCAGCACAACATTGTAGTTATGACACAATGCGTCATTGATAGCAAATAAACACGGCTATTTATACCGTGGACAAAGATGGTTTAAATCATACGAAGATGTTGTTGGACTTCACTACACCCAGTTGCAAAGCATGACAAACCATAAACAAGTGCATTAAACTGAGCCCCGTGGGGATCGTACAGTTGCCAGGACAGCTGTCTGCCTTCGAAACCAAAACGTGAAGCCCAAACTTTCCCAGCTGCTCCTCCTTCCTCGCACACACAAGGAGCTACCCACCTCTCGGCGTCCTCCCTGTGCATGCTGGCGTTGCTGAATGACCAGCAGAAGACGAAGCAGACGATGGCAGCTAGCCAGGTGCAGGCGCTGATTGCGGATACGTGACGAGTCATGAGCCTGAAACGAGGGCAGGTCTGGGTCAGACAAGGGTCAGAGGGTAAGGTCAAGTCAAGGTCAGGCCAGTTTCAGGTCAAGCCAAGGTCAGACTCAAGTCGGACCAGTGATGTGGTCGGGTGATGGTCCGATTGCAAAACATATCATGTTTGACAGCTATATTCTACGTGCCGTGCGCTGCGCCCGAAGCATATAGCGGGAATAATGTTCCATAGTTATGTTGTGGCTGCTTGGAAATGTATTTTTTAATAGTAAGAATCAGGTTTACGGCTGCCACCTGAAGGGTAGATTGTCCTGTCATTGCATGAGGGTTAGCAAGGCCGCAGCCAATACTGTCCACCGGCCAAATATGCACCGAAGCTGCACCAGCACCCCGCTGGTGGAAGCCGAGCTGGTAGACTGTACCGCAGTACACCATCCCGCCTCCCTCCCACCTCTGGTGGGCCTGGTAAAGACCGTCTGGTCACGCAGTAGTGGCTCAGGGCAAGATGGCGGTGACCGTGATGTGTTTGCTGTTCGCAGGACAGATCCTCGAACATTCGATCCCAAACCGCGAAAGCTTGACTGCCAACCAGACCAAACGGAAAGGTCTCGGCCGTTTCCATGGTTCCTAATGGGCGCGTAACTTTTCCGGGCGACCATTATCAGAAAGCTCTATGCTATATACGGATTTCAGCTGTAAAGAGCGCTTCCAAAGGCAACGAACCTCAGTTCTGTGGAAATAAAATGAAACCTTGGTCTGATGCATGGCGTTCCATTTAAAGATCCATGCGGCTGAGAATAGCAATAAGAAATTCCAATCACAATCCAAACTCTGCGAAATGCAGTATATCCTATTAAGCTACTCAATAAAGCTGTGTGTAACAGCACAGCCTATTCTCAATGGAATTTTTCCAGGCGTGATTCAACTACAGCTCAGCACAACACATAAACCATCAATTGCAAAACAGTGGCAGCGTTAGTCAGCTCATAGCATGAATAAAACCGAGCAAAACACAAGCAACGCCCTTTTATGCCAGCATGTGTAAGGAAAATTGCTAGCTGAGTCACCTGGGAGTGCCATTGCCAGCTGGGTTGCTACGGAGCTTCTCATCATGAGAAGTAATTAATACTTCACAGAGCGGCTACTCACAGCTAGCTTCGTATACATCATACGATGGCAAAGGTCCACTTAGCCTCTTACATTACAACAAGCAGGCCCGTTCACGGATACCTTTACACATATACACTTTTCGTTGTTAAATACTTAAAATGAACTTGAACATGCGCTCGCATGGCCGGCTTGATACCATTCGCTCGGGTGGGGGTTGATTTGAACTCCCCTGAGATTTCAGGAGCTAACAGAGCGAGACGCACCAACTTCACAGGATGTGTTGGTTTGTACCTGGACTCATTTGGGTCAAAGGTTGAGGCTCCTAGGTTATGATCTTCGGGTCAAGTAAGGTCAAATAAGGTTAATCTCCAGGCTGGTCTACTTAGTGCCCTCAGAACCTAGATACCTGTTCTAAGCAAAAGATCGCAAGATTCTTTAAGGCTAGTGACCTTGTTTGACCTTTCGAAGGCCATGGTGACAAAAATCGTACAGGGCTGCTTTGAGTTTCGCATTTGAATAAGCGACAAAAATTACGCCAGTTAGTATGTTCCTATAAACGAAGTGTTGGCCTGGGTCATTTTAGGTTGGTGACCTGTTCAGATATTTGAGAAGTGCATGGAAGATCTATAATACGCCTCATAACATCAATACATTTGGAATGAGCACCAGCCACTATCCCATGCAGCAAGTCCAAAAGTACTGAAACAGATTGGCTTTGATCTTGGCCTAACCTTCAAAACTGACCTTAGGTCAATCAGATTTGTTCATTTACTTGTGTTGCCTAAGAAAGTATCTCAGAGATGCATAGTCTCGTCCAACGCTCCTTTGTTGCATCAAATTGAAAGATTCCCTAGAGACTGACTTCACAGAATCCATGGCCTTATTTTAACCTACTTGTAGGTCAGCGACCTTACAAGGTGCATTCAAATTCTTAAGGCCAAACAATCCGCTATTCAACTGTCTACAGCTATGCAAAATGTGGCGCGGCTGCGCAGCGCCGTTGGGAAAGCATTCTGGAAAACCTTCGAGGGTCAATTTGACCCTCCACCAGAGCGCGTGTTAAGGCACTCTCATAACGGCACTAGACGTCCGTCTCTCAGGACAATTCATTTGAAATGTGCACACGTAAGAGCGTCTTTCGAGTTGTTACACGTGTGTGTTCTGAACTCTGAGAGGTCAGCAGCGTGAGACTCACTCGGTGCTTGTCCCGGGAGGAGATCGCCTCGTGGTCGCCGCTGTGCTGCTCCACCGCCGACTGCAATGCTGGTGCCGCCTCTCTGGCACCTTATATTCAATTCCCCTCGAGACAGCGGTGACCAATGGACCAATGGGGCAAGGCCGCGCCATCAGCCAATCAGAACAGCGCATGGCCCACGCGAAACCGGACCCGTTTAATTAGCCGGGTGATTTCAGAACGGTTGTCAATGAATTCAAAGGATTTGACCAGAGATTGCGATGCCAAACCTTAGCTTGTAGTTAGATATATAGAAAGAAGGGCTTTGTCCTGCTTCAGATGCACGTGTTGTACTCGGCTCTTGCAGTGACCTTCTCCTTATGCAGCAGTCGGTTGGTCGGTCGGTCAAAATCGGTCTGGCATGGGCCGTATGTGAGCAGATTACTCACCACTGGCACTTGAATTGCGGCAGCAGTTTGAGCTGAAGCGTAGTACCTGACGATCGAACGCAAAAGTGGAATTCCCTTAGTTGTTCAGTACACTGGCGAGAAACATTATTCACATAGGTAGGACGGTAGCGTTAGCCTTATTCCTTGGAGAAAAACCAGGAGAATTGAGATATAGTCGGGTAACATTTTGGCAACATGCTTTTATCGAAACAATGGCTGAAGTGTATGAAGCGGCAACACACCTCAGTGATTGTTTGGATAAAGGCATTCCGCTGAAATATCAACCCAACGTTATCTCCATTCTCTTGGTTTTTCTTCGAGGAATAAGGCTAATGCTACTGTCTTATCTATATAAAAGTGGAATCCTTTCAGCTGTCAGCTTCATTTGTCGCAGTTGAAAATGGTCTCACCGGTTTTGTTATCTTCAGGCCATAGTCCAAAGCACAATTGCCAAACTTAATGGTAACTGTGGCTCCTTCAATCCTGGATTATTTCTGTCCGCCACTGGGTTATAGTGCTCACAACAGCAGAATGCCAACGGAGTACATTGCTTTCGGGCTGTGTCGGCAACATGCTGGCAGTTTAGATCAACGCTCGACTGAACACCAATGTAGCAAAGTCATTTTTCAAAAATAACAATATTGTTCTGGTGGGATCAAGAGTAAATGTAATGAAACGCATTGCGTATGAAAACAAAAATTGCATTACTAACAGCCACACGTTTTAGGGATACGGGGAATGCCACCGTAACGTATTTGATATTAACTCTCCAGTGATATCTGATTAAGTAATTTTTGGTCATAGGATGACGCATCAAGTGATAAAATTGCCTGAAGGTCTATTCATTCCACAGCGGGGCTAGCGATTTAAACTTTGCGCAACAAAGCAAAATGAATTGTTTAATGAATTAGTTTGCCCGAAAGCTTTCATCACGGTCAAAGTATACGCAAATCTATGATTTGATTCAGATTAAGCACTCGGGGCAGTTAGAGAGTTTCTTGAGGTCAGAAATGTCAACGGAGATCACCAGTCTTATTTGTTCCCAGTGCACCGGGATCAGGCTCAGTAATTCACCTGGACGCGGCAACTTCCTTTGACCCGAACTTCTCACAGATAATGATGCTTCGTTTACATGCTTGCAACCCTCCGACATGACACCCTATCCTGCTGTGACCTGACCCTGATATATTTCACCCTCATACCCTGACATAATCCGATACTGTACACAGCTCTTTATTTCAAGCATATCTGCATTGGTAGATGGGAACTGTGGACGCATCGCGTCACATGACGTCATTCGGGGTAACTGACTCAGCTCGACTTCTGAGAAGGCGGAGGCTGTTGCGATATCACCATTTCAGAAAGATGGTCACTGGCCCACTCTATAGAAGACAACATCAGCGAAAGCATAATGCATAATGTTTTGTATATTGTAAGCCTTAACGACTCGTTACCTAAATTATCGCATGACACCACCCATATGGAGACTCATGTAAGGTGCATTAGTCGTTTTATGTCGGTGGCCATGGGTCGAAAATGCGGTTAGATGATATAATTCACATCCTGTTGATGGTCTCAACCTACTCCGCTTGCCTTGCCTGAAAGTGTCTGTGAAGGCTAGGTGCAGTTGGTTGTTCTGATTTTCCCGTTTGTGAAAACCAAACGGCTTCGAAATGCCGGTAGTGGGCTCAGATATGATTAGAAGGTGGCTAATGACACAAGTTATGTGGTCTTATTCCATTCCGCTGACAGCAAAATTCATCATTGCCAAAATGCAAATTATGTCAAGCATTTCACTGAAAATGCTGAATTATCGCAGCAACCCGACATTAACCAAAGCGAGCAGTTGGACTTTGCCATTTTTAATCCCACCATTTTATCCCAGGGCTCCAACACGCTGTATTCCTCTCTCCTTTGTTGAGTTTGCATTGATGCGCCTCACCTTCCCGATAGCAGAAATGTTGCATGCCATGCTTTACTACACAGGGTGCTATACCCATGACCAATATCAAGCGTACTTTGTTGCCTGTCAGCTGACTGCAACGCCCAGTTTATGATCTAAAGAAAGCCGATCCACTTTATGGCAAGATATTCCGTACGACGTTCCTCTCAGAGGGAGCTACGACGGGTTTTACGTCCCGTCCGGCACTTCGGCACGGCCGCACGGGTCAGGTCGACACCAGCCTAGTATTTGCCAGCGGATCCGACATCCGGCAGATTATCGGCATCCGGCCAAATTCCAAACAAGGGCAAACTGGCCAGATGGATCGCGTTTGGACAGATACATGTGGACATGTTTTCCACAGTCGGATTAACCCGCGCCTGGGTGGCCGGTTGCATGCTCTTCATTTTGGTGGGGGTGAATCTGCTCCCCCCCCCGAGGTCTCAAAAAATAGGACTTAGAAACACTAAATTTACTGGGTGTGTTGGCCTGTATGTAAAGGTATTTTTGTCACAGCTTGAGGTTCCTAGATCGCGATCTTCGGGTTAAATAACGCCACACAAAATCATGTTCCAGGCATATGTCCAAACTGATCCAGACCTTCTCATGCAACCACCGCGGACCTAAATATTTGCTCTAAGGAAAAGGTCACTGGTGCTCACGTAAGGTCACTAACCTTGCACGAACTTTCCAAGGTCATAGTCACCAAAATACTAAAGAACTGTTTTGATTTTTGCATTAATAAGCGTCGAGTAATGAAACAGGTTGTTAGTGCCCGGATCTGACCTTCGGCCCTGACCCCAGGTCAGTGAAATTTGTTAATCCAGTTGTTGTGTCGCCTGGAAAACTATCATAGAGATGCACACCAAACAATCTGCTGGTCAATTGTCGACAGCTACGTAAAATTTAGCGGCTATGTCGCGCAGTTTGGAAATCCTTTCTGTAAAACCTTTCGGGGTCAAACTGACTTCGCACCCGAGCAAATGCTAAAACGTCGCGCGCACCCCGGAGGCCACAGCCGCACGCATCTCGCGCACAGCGATGTTCCACTCAGTAAGGGTCTGAGGTGCTTATCCCTGATATTTGAGATATTTCGGCGGCGGGCGCGTCAGGGGTTCGACGTGATGTTGATTTCCGGCACGAACGGTCACCATGCTGATTGGTGATGAGACCCCCGTTGTCCAGCAACACACCAATTTCAGTTCTTCAAAGCTAGTTCTTCAGTTCTTCAAAGCGTGGTATGCCCTCAGATGGGCTCAAACCACCAACCTTCCGGTTAACAGCCGAACGCGCTAACCAAAAGCACCACGGAGGCCCATGCTATGTCAAATTCGACTCAAAATCCGTTTGGTTGCTTGGTCCATTTTAAAACGTCGACGGCCGGGAAGCAATGACGCTCAAGTGCTGGCCCAACACACAATGTCTTCAACACGCTGACTGCTGTACCGTCTTCCTGCTGACAGTCTCACGAATCGCCGTGCCTTATACAGGGCCTTTTCCCGTTGTTCCCGTTGTTTGCATGTCCCAGGACCAGGGGCGTCACTTTGTATACTGATGCTGACATACGTCCACCCAATGCGCCTTCCCCCCCCCCCCCCCCCAGTGAATATGGACAAAAAATAAATATTGGACCAAGGAAATGCAAAACATTTTCGTGAAATGTTAGTACACTTGGTGCCTGAAGAAGTCGCGATTGGTTTTATGTAGATTTTGTACGGCATGGCATCCTGTAGATACCTTACATGTCTTGTTTTCATCCCAACTCCTTGATACATTAGACCAGTCTACAAAAGTATGCATGTTTTTCACAAGATAATACCTTGGATCAAGACAAAAATATAGCTGCAATATGATACAGCTTTTATACATATAAGGTGGTTGGTTTTAAGGTAAAAGGGCTTTACAAGGTCGGAAAATGACTACCACGAACGTCAAAATTCAACAACATGGCAAGAACATCATCACCGTAGCGGGATTTCAGCAAAGGTAAGGCTTGGTCCACGAAATATTCCGCACATAAGACGAGCCTTTTAGGATGCGGGGCACGTCACGAGTGCAGCTCTTCTGATCCATTCTTCTTCAGCTGTGAAACATTCCCTTTGACACTCGCCTGGAAGGCCGGCTGAAAACCCTGCGCTCGCGTGGGGGGTCAATTTAACCCCTGAGAACTATGGGGTCAAATGAGGTCAAGCAATTTCAAACTCCAGATTGGTGTGTCAAGTGCCCCATATCTCTTTATGCAACCGCCGTGAAGCTAGGCACCTGCTCTAATCAAAAGTTAAATGAGGTCAGTGACCCTGTTTTCCCTTGATATGATCCAGGTAACAAGATATCTGCAAGATTGCTCCGTTATTGCAAGATAAATAAGCGTCAGGGATTACGCTAGGTGATATGTCCCTAAAATCGAAGTGTTGAACTTGGTTTTTTAGGTCAGTGACTTATTCCGATCTTGAATAAGCCCGTAGATTATGTCTGTTGCGGGCCCTGTCATCAATAGATTCGAAGCAAGCACCAGAAACGACCTCACAAAATCAAGCTATCGAGAAAAAAACAGGTTAGCCTTGACCTCGTTCTGAGCTTACCACCAAAACTTGGGTCAACGGAATTAGTTTTGTTTGCAATTTCACTTGGCTAATTACCTAAGAAACTACCTTAGGTATTTATGGCTTCGTCCAACACTCCGTCGTTGCATCATATTAAACGATTCCGTAGAAACGTCGTTCGCTGACAGCGATGGCGTGACCCGCTGTAGGCTCGCAACCTTTCAAGGTGAATCTTATTTTTAATCTTAGACGATCCATTACTTAATTCTCTGCAGCTATGCGCATCATGTTAAGTGTCATGTTTTCGAATCAGTTACGTTGCGGCTCTAACTTTGTCATGTCCAACACCTTCACATTTGTTTCCAGCTGAGAAGTGTATAGTTGCAATTATCATAAAACATGGTAAATGATCTCGGAAATTAGCGCAATGCTGGACATGAAACTCCTTGTGTAAAGCAACATGTTTTGCAAAAAATAATATATGTCTAAATTTGTTATGTCCACCACCTTAGCTGAGATTTAACCTGCTTAGTCCAGGACGGTGGAGCGGGCAGGAGCATTCCCCACCATCCATTCATTGGGTCCGGAGGACGATGGGCCCCTCGGTACCCGCGATCAGTGGCCCGATGATATTGACCGAATGCCGAAAGTGCCAGTTTGCGGTCGCATTAACAAGCGCTCGGGTGGGGGTCAAATTAACCCCTCACCGAAGCTTTTCAGAAGTGGTTTCTAAAGGTGCGGCGTAGCCGCGCCAAATTTTGCATAGCTGTAGGCAATTGAATAACGGATCCTTGGGTATAAAAATTTAGCTATATCTTGTAAGGTCGCTGACGCACGACATGTGAAAGTCAGGCCATGAATTCAGCAAAGTCTATTTGTTGGGAATCGCTTAAACTAATGAAACAACGGGATGTTAGACGAAACATACATTTCTGCCATGCATTTTTAGGCAACGCAACAACAAAGCAAATTGCATTGACCTAGGGTCAGGAATAAAGGTCAGACGAGGCTCAAAACCAACCTGCATTATTACTTTAGTTTTGCTGTGGGGAGTAGGTAGAGCTAGTGTTAATTTCTAATTTATTGATAACATGAACCACACCAAACGTATTCCACGGTCTTTTTAGAGGTCAGAAAATGTCCCTGACCAAGAATGACCAAGGTTAATTTTTTTTGGAAAAAACAGTCCAGCGTAGTCTTTGTCGCTTATTCAAATGTAAAACTCGAAGCGGTTTAGTATGATCTTTGTCACCGTGAACTTTGACAGGCTAAACAAGGTCAATGACCTTAATGAGCATGCAGTCTTTTGCATAGGACAGGTGTATAGGTTTTTGGGATGCTTCAGAGACCAGCCTAGTTTCACATTGTTTGAACTTGTTTAAACCGAAGGTCATGACCTAGAAACCTCAAATTCTGCACAAAGTGAGTTCACGCACAAGCTAGTACACCCTGTGAATTTGCTGTTTCTGGATTTCGTAGTTCCTTAAACGTCACGGAGTCAGGCTGCTCCCTCCCCCCCCCCCCCCCCTCTTCCCCACCCACCCACCTGAGCGAAGGGTATCCAGCCTGCTACCCGGGCGCGTGTCAAGAGGCTGCGATTCGCAGCTCCCGGCCCTCTGATGTCAACCAGAGGGCCCCTCGTGGCAATTGTAGCCCATTGGAACAGTGGGCATCTCTGTTGACCAGCCATACCAAACAGTCGGCTCCATTTCGGTATGGGCCCATTTTCCAAGCAGGGACTAGACCGGGGTCCGCAATTGTCACTGAATAACTCTTGCACTAATCGGGGTCCCTGAAACTATGACCGGCTCCTCTGACGATCAGGGGCCCAAAGGGCTTAAACGGGGATCACTTTTTGTCGTTAAAAATCTTGACTGCGGCATGTCTTTCACCTGCGCGGTTTTGAAGCTGCTTCTCTGAATACATTGGCAGATAAAGCAAGGCGAAAAATAGATATTCCACTATCGTGCCGTCCATGGTGCTGTTAGTGCTAATCCGTACCAAATATCAATCTAACCATTGTACGGATGAAAACTAAAATTCGGAACACGTTCCATGCGCGGATATTGATTTCATAAAGCATTGAAAAACACTGCCTCCTGATTCATGGTCACTTTTGCTCTCCCTTTGACCGCCACTTGGTGTTAGCTGCTCGTCCAACGTCTCGTGACTGATGGGAACTGTAACGTCGAGCGTCAGTGCTGCTTCCTTAAGGGCTGTGAAGAAACGTGCTCAGGGCGGTTTTATCTATTCTTCATTCACTGTCTCGGAAAAATAACAATTTTGGGTAAACATGGATGGACGACATCAATGACAATTGTGGGCCTGGTCTCCATCTATGCAGAGTCCCCCATATATTTATGGAAATCATGACGAAAAATCCGGTTATGCTACTGACGTTATTGATCTAGAAAATCCAAATGAGCCACTGTAGAATCAGTGCTGAGGATTCATTCGATGAAGTTTTAATATCTGGTTTCTTTATTTTACTTATTTTAAAGTTCAAGCAGAATTGCATCGTCTGAACGCCTCTGGTTTTTATCCCTGCCCACTGCCGTCAGGCAGAGAAGCTACAAGTATATGTTTGTCCCGCAGCCCACACAAAAACAAATTGGGGAACCCTTTTCCCAGACCAAAGGTATCATATCTACCCTTAGATTAACAAAATTCAGATTAAGAAGACTCATGTAACTGAGCTAGTGAGTACAAAATCTGGTTCAAATGACCATTTTCTACATGGAGAGGGCCGTTGTATGGATCAGAAGGCTGTATTTACGAATATGGTAGCCCATCCTCTATATCAGCAGGCACAATGCTCTAAGGAGTCACATTTGCTGCCGCAGGACGTCCCCGCTGTAAAGTAAGAAGCCCTGGTCTGGGTTACGAGACACGCTCTATATTCGTGAGGCCGTGTTTCTGGAACAGGAAGCATCTACCATGCATCAAATGGCCGAGGCTCCCAATCATGGTGCTCTGTTTTGTGATTTCTGGACCCCGTGGCTAGATTTGGACTCCCCTTCGTGAAACGGAAGAACCCTGTTTTGGATAAGGAAGCCCTAATTTAGATTACCGATACCCATTGCTGGATAATAGCAGGCCCATTTTGCTGTTTTCTCACCGTCCACTTGTGTTTACTGAGATATGATGCAGGCAAATGTTTGATAAAGGGGTATATATTTTCGGTGCCACTCTCCTGAATACTGCAGTGCTCAGGTGGCCCCTGTAGAGGCTTCACTTTATATAAGAAGCCTGCTCGGAAAACCTGCCCTCTTCCCAACTCAACATCCCTGGTGCCGCCCAAGGTTGATGTTAGTGTGAAATAACATCCTCTAAGTGCTGTTGAGTGATCAGCTGATTCAACGTGAGGTGCAGATATCGTGCTGTTACTTTTTGCAAAAACAGCCATCGCATGCTGAGCGGAACATTATGAGCACCTAAGTAAGCATTTACACAATTCCAGTCACGGCACATGGGGCTCAGTGGCAATGACAATCGATCCAGCACAATTGTTAATGTCGTACTGACATCGTGCACGGACAAAGCAAAGTGGGCAAAATAGCAGGATAGCGTATTTATTCAATTCAGCAAACCATTAAGGGTTTTATGGTTTTAACGATGACAAGAGTGAGCTACCAATATCATGATAGTGATGGTTGGAGTGGGTAGTCAGTGGGTTTACGTGAGGTAAGATGATAGGTGGCGTAATGCATTGTGTAAATCAATGTTTTTGGTAACGGGTAGCTTAGATTTACATCGCACTGAACATTATGCGACTTGTTTTTGTATAAAATTACGCTTTCCTGACTGAGCCATTGGCAATTTCTCCGAATTTTGTATTTTTCAGCAGCAATTACACTCCGGCGGTTGGTTTGAGCGACAAGATCAGCCCTGTAGGTCGGAAACCTCAGCAGATTGGCATTAATATATACATAATATAAAATGAGAAGAAAATTCTAGAGAAGTATATACCATCCGAATTAAATGTACCTGATGAAAACAGGACCTTTGCCTTTTCGCGACCCTTTCAACCCCCTCCATTTTCCGATGCACCCAGGAAATGATGCGAGGCAGCGTGCCGCTGTTCAAAGGGTGTGGGTGAACTTTGCACATTTTGGACGCATGATGACCTCGTGTTATATGCAGTCGTATGCAGAGAGAGAGAGAGAGAGAGAGAGAGAGAGAGAGAGCGAGAGAGAGAGAGAGAGAGAGAGAGAGAGCGAGAGAGAGAGAGAGAGAGAGAGGAGAGAGAGAGAGAGAGGAGAGAGAGAGAGAGAGAGAGAGAGGAGAGAGAGAGAGAGAGAGGAGAGAGAGAGAGAGAGAGAGAGAGAGAGAGAGAGAGAGAGAGAGAGAGGAGAGAGAGAGAGAGAGAGAGAGATACATATATATATATATATATATATATATATATATATATATATATATATATATATATATAGTCATTCTAGTTTTCCTCGAGAACCACTGACCATTTCGCTATTCCTAACACGTAATGCGCAATTTTGCTAGATTATTTTGCATTTGGACCTGACTTCAATCAACGTCGCATTAGCTGATTCGCCGAGCTCTGACTCCCCAGAAGGCAAGCCAGGTCAGTTATGTTGCATGACCTCATATGACGCGATGCGTCATAAATATGAAGGCATGTTAATGCAGCGTCATTATC